>NC_081359.1:111194020-111378734 GCF_030684315.1 Stegostoma tigrinum | reverse complement strand
CCCCAGGTGTAGAGCTAGACAAACACAGCAGACCAAGCAGCATCAGAAAGAGCAGGAAAGCTGATGTTTTGGGTCTAGGCCTTTCTTCAGGAATCTAGTTCAAAATTCAAAAATCCCAGTATATCCACAGATTTAAGCTAAGAGGCAGAATGTTTAAAGGGGGTGTGAGAGAGAGAAAAAATTACTGAGGGTCGTTTGGAAGCTGGAATCTGGAACTCACTGCCTGTAAGGTTGGTAGAAGCAGAAACCCTCATAACAACATTTCAGTGTTTAGACATGTACTTGTGATGTCAGGTGCGAGAAATGGGATTAAAGATAGTTAGGTGGTTGTTTTGACCAGCACAGACTCAATGGGCCAGAGGCATTTTTCCTGTGTAGCAGACATCTATGACTATAATTCCCCTTTAAACCGCACTGTCAGCAATGTCAACTGTACAAGTACAGTTGGTCACTAAATATTTAAATAAATAAAATGTCTAAAATAAAAGCAAAGTACTGTGGATGCTAGAGATCTAAATCAGAAAGTGATGCTGCCACACCAGCTGACTTTTTCCAGCTCTTTCTGTTTTTATTTCAGATCATCAACATCTGTAGTTGTGGCGGGTAGCTGTTGCAGATCAGCCTTGGTTTGGTTAGTAATAGTGTCTGCTGAGTCAGGCCATCATGGGTTTATGACCTATTCCAGAAACTCAAGCTGATGCTTCTGGTGCCAGTCCTGAGGGAGTGCTAGACTGTTTGAGATGCTGTGTCCTTGATGAACAGGCCCCATCTTCCCACCCAAGTTATTGTGAAAGATCCCCCGTCACCGCTGTGGTCGGGGGGGGGAAGACTTTTGTTTATATGTAACTCCTTTGGGTACTTTGCGACGTTCAAAGTGTTTCACAAGTAATAAAGTATTTTTGAAAACTAACCCCTATTATAATGTAGGAAACATTGCAGCAAATGTGTGCACGGCAAGATCTCACAAACAGCAATATGATAAAAAATTATCAATGTAAAAGGTTTGTATTACCTTGTTTGAGGGATGAAGGCTGAGGAGTATCCCAACTTTGAGTGGAATCATAGACATCCACCTTAGAGGGCAGATAGACCCTTTGATTATAGATTCTGACAGTTTTCCACTCCTTCAGTACAGTATAGGCAGTGCCAACCTCCAATGTTGTGCCCAAGCCTCCGAGGACGGGAGAGTTCGTGCCTGTGTCCTGGGCCGATAGTATTCAGCTGCATGCAAATTAGACTCTGTGTTGGCTACACTTTAAAAACAGATATGTCCTGTTGTAGTACTTTGAGACTACCTGAGGTAGCGAAAGACTCTCTCCTAGTTTGTGTGTATATGTGTCTGTGTGTATGCACGTGTGTAAAATAGATAGTGTAGACCTTGGATTGTTTCTGGCTGACAGGTATAATGCTAGAGCTGTTCAGCAATGATCTTCAAAATGTCATAGACCCTCCAAAAGATTTGGAAGGACTGTTTAAACTCTCATTGTGTGCTTCATAAATGTCTGAATGTTGTTAGTTTTCAAATCCTTAGTTAGGGCCTCTTGCTTGTGCTGCCAAATGGCAAGTGACATTTGCACCAAAAAATTCCAGGCGATGACCAGAACCAATAAGAGACAATCCAACCACCGCCCCTTGACATTCGATGGTGTTACCATCACTGAATCCTCCACTATCAACATTGTGGGTGTTATCATTGTCCAGAAATTCAACTGGACTCACCACATAAACACTAGCAACAAGAGCAGGTCAGAAGCTGGGAATACTGCGGCGAGTAACTCACCACATGACTCTGCAAAGCCTGCCCACCATCTACACGGCACAAGTCAGGAGAGTGATGGAAAAATCTCACTTGTGTGGATGGGTGTGACTCCACCAACACGCAAGAAAATTCACACCATCCAGCACAAAACAGCCCACTTTACTGGCACCGCATCCACTGCCTCCACCACCAATGCTCAGTAGCAGCAGTGTGTACAACCTACAAGATGCACTGCAGAAATTCACCAAAGATCCTCAGGCAGCACCTTCCAAACCCATGATCACTTTCACCTAGAAGGACAAGGGCAGCAGATACACGGGAACACCACCACCTTCAAGTTCCCCTCCAAGTCAATCACCGTACTGACTTGGAACTATATCGCCATTCCTTCAGTGTTGTTTAGTCAAAATACTGGAATTCCGTCCCTAATGGCATTAGGAGTCAACTCACTGCAGGTGGGCTGCTGTGGTTCAAGAAGACAGCTCACCACCACCTTGTGAAGGGAAAATAGGGACAGGCAATAAATGTTGGTCAGGCAGTGATGCCCACATCCCAAAAATGAATTTTAAAAAGTCACCTGGTGCTATTCTGCTATTCAGTTCCTTTGCAGCTGGTCTTTATCTTAACAATTTCATGGTCATTTTGAGTGAAACCAGTTTTATACTTCCTAATTTTTAAAAATGTTTTGCAAATCTTTAGTTAAGCCAAGGTGGGATTGAATCAACAAGTCTATCGCTGGAGATTTTGTTTTGTGATTTGCTTTGATTGATCAGCACTTGATAAACATCCCTGAATGCGCTCATTGCTGTATTAACCACCAGTGTAAGATGATTAGTTGACCTCATTACAAGGCTTATTTACTAGCAGCAACAACATTTGTAACAGGCCTATTATCTGCAAACTAAAGGTAAATGTTCAAGCTTTGCTTCCTTTTTTGAGTTACAAAAGAGCTTAGGGAGCGGCTATATCCTTTTTGATTTCTCCCTAAAATGTTTCAGCCAATCGGTTCCCATTTTTCCTCCAGTATAAGTTGAGATTGAGTGAAATTTGGCATTCTTGCATTTGTCCTGTTGAGTGCAAGATGAAAAGCTTTAACAACATGTCTCTGCATATGTGCCATTCAGATTTTCATATGTGATGTGTTTCAGGTCACAACCCAGTGCTTGGGCATAGCGTTAGGCTGTTTAGCAGCTGACACAGGCATGATGGGATGAATGGCCTCCTGTGCTCTAAATCTTAACTTTAGACTCAGTCAAGCAGTGTGAACTGAACAAGTATAAACCTTAGCAATAGAGACTGTGTGATTAAATACTGTGAGATTCTATAAACCGTATAGCCTTACTTACCACGTCTGTTCCCCTCACTGTTATGTCAATCATTTCAAGCCTCTATGTTCTAAAGGTAAATTGAGTCCAGAATGTAGCCATTTGCAGAGGCTGAGAATAAAATGTTTGCTGTTTACATTCACAGTCACAACACACATCTTCTCTTACCATAGAACTTTGTCTGAATTCCAAATTATGAGGGACAAGAGAAACTACGGAGTAATGATTTCCTCTCAGGAGAGGGCTGGTAACCAGAGGACACAGACTGAAGATAATTGTTGAAAGGATGAGTACAAGTATGAGGCCTGGAAGCTGATGCAATAATTTTTACGTTAGTTTAGTAGTTTGGAACTTGAGTATTGCTGAAAAGAGGCACACTTGATATAAGCTTTTCATCTTGCACTCAGAACAATTTGCAAGAAATTCTAAGTAAATGGGAGCAGCATTGCATTCTTCATGGCAATGCCTCTACTAATCAGAGTTCACTTGCCAACCAATTGATGTCGATGTTAGTAAGGAAGGTATGCTAGGAATTTTGAGGACGTTGAAGATAGATAAGTCCCCCAGGCCTGATGGGATTTATCCAAGGATTCTATGGGAAGTGAGGGAAGAGATCTCAGGACCTTTGGCGATGATCTTTTCATCTTCACTGTCCACGGGTATGGGGCCGGAAGATTGGAGAGAGGCAAACGTCATTCCCTTGTTCAAAAAAGGGAATAGGGATAACCCCAGAAATTACAGGCCAGTTAGCCTTATGTTAGTGATTTATTGGAAAGGGCTCTGAGAGCTAGGATTTATGATCACTTGGAAAAGCACATTTTGATTCGTGATAGTCAACATGGATTTGTGAGGGGTAGATCATGCTTCACCAACCTTACTGAATTCTTTGAAGAGGTGACCAAACACGTGGATGAAGGTAGAGCAGTGGATCTGGTATACATGGATTTAAGTAAGGTGTCTGAAAAGGTTCCCCATGGTAGGCTCATGAAGAAGGTAAGGAGACATGGGATGGGGGAAATGTGGCAGATTGGATTCAGAATTGGCTGGCCCTTAGAAGACAAAGGGTGGTGGTGGATGGAAAATATTCAACATGGTGCTCAGTTATGAGTGATATACCTCAAGGATCTGTCCTGGGTCCTCTTCTATTTGTGATTTTTGTAAATGATCTGGATGAAGGAGTGGAAGGATGGATTAGCAAATTTGCGGATGATACAAATGTGGGTCGAAATGTGGACAGTGTGGAGGGCTGTTCTGGGTTACAAGGGAACATGGATAGAATGCAGAGCTGGGCTGAGAAGTGGCAGATGAAGTTTAACCCTGAAAAGTGTGAGGTGATTCATTTTGGAAGGGCAAACTTGAAAGCAGAATACAGGGTTAATGGAACGATTCTTGGCAGTGTGGAGGAGCAGAGGGATCTTGGGGTTCATGTTCACAGTTCCCTGAAAGCTGCCACCCAGGTGGATAGACTTGTTAAGAATGCATATGTTGTATCAGCTTTCATTAATAGAGGGACTGAGTTCAAGAGCCGTGAAGTTATGCTCCAGCAAATCAAAAGCCTGGTTCGGCCACATCTGGAGTATTGTGTCCAGTTCTGGTTGCCTCATTGGAAAGATGTGGAACCGTTGGGAAAGGTGCAAAGGAGATTTTACCAGGATGTTGTCTGGAATGGAGGGAAAGTCTTATCAGGAAAGGTTGAGAGAGCTAGGGCGTTTCTCTTTAGAACGATGAAGGATGAGAGGTGAATTGATAGAGGTGTACAAAATGATCAGAGGTACAGATAGAGTGGACAGCCAGAGACTTTTCCCTAGGGTGGAGGTAGCTATTACGAGGGGGCATAGTTTTAAAGTGAAAGGAGGTAGATATAGGGGAGACGTCCTTAACTCTGAGAGTAGTAGGAGCGTGGAATGCATTGTCGGAGAGGGTAGTGGAGTCAGCCTCATTAGGGGCATTTAAGTGGCTATTAGATAAGCATATGGAAGATATTATGAGGTAGGGCTAGATCTTAGGATTAGGGTAAAAGTTCAGCACAACATTGTGGGCTGAATAGCCTGTACTGTACTTATTCTGATACAGTTTAAAGTTTTTGTTCCGTCTTTATACTGATGTTTCCTACAAATTGTCCTGATGAGGGCAAAATGAAAAGCTTTGACGACCTGTCTCTTTTTTTCAGTAAGAATGGGTGGGGAAATTTCCAGGCTGTAGAGAGGGGGGAAAAAAACTGGGAGTAGTGAGATTAACTAAATAGTTCTACTAACGGATCAGCACAGAATGGACTGAATGACTTCTCCAGTGCAATATGGCTCTTTGATTGTCAGAACTTGATAGACAAAAGGTATTGGCTACACCTGAAGCCTCATCTGATTGGAGTTGGGTTTGCCTTTAGTGAGTTTCTGTTTTGCTTTTTGCTTACAGAGCCAGTGTTCCGTGCTCCTCTGGTGCTGAGTAAAGCAGGTGATGTCCGGGAAGAGCTTGAGAACCAACTCCGACAGGTACTGTCCCCTCACTTCAGTTACTTCGGTCAACTGTTTTTCGAATGAGGAGGGGAATGGGCAAGGGTTGGTGGACTAGAGAATAACCTGTCTCCCTGGAATAGACAATAGACAATAGGTGCTGGAGTAGGCCATTCGGCCCTTTGAGCCAGCACCACTATTCGTTGTGATCATGGCTGATCATCCACATCACAATTTGCACTGTAACCATTTATTGCTGATGTTGCGTTGGAGGAAATGCATATTCTACGGTTGTGTTCCAGGCCTGAGCTTGTGAGTAAATTCTGTCATATCACACAAGTGCCAGTCAGTGGTGATCTCAATACAGTATGTGGTAGCCCTCCTTTTTATTAGACGCTGGTTGAACTGTGGTTGTCAACTCTTTCGGCATCATCTTCTGGGGCTCCTGAACCCCACTATGCCATTGGCAGTCTTTGCTGCATTTGCTGCAGAGGAAGACATTGGACTGAGAAGGTGCAGTAGTTACTAGTTTCTGTTTTCACTGGGCTCTCTTCTCACAAGCTGACGTTTTCATTTGTGCTTACATCCTCCAGTAGTCCTACCGAGCAGTAGGCATCCAGACATTACAGCGATCAGTAGCTGTCTCCATGAGAGAGTCTAAACATCACCTCTTGATATTCTGTGGTAATACTATTGAATTCCTGCCATTAACATTCTAGCGATTACTATTAACCAGAAACTGAACTGGGTTAGTCACATGAATCCTGTGCCAAAAGGACATGGCAGAGACTGAATATTCTCAGAATGTAACTTAACCTCCTGGCTGCCTGTAAGATGTAAGTCAGAGTGTACACAATACCTCCCACTTGTCTGGATGAGCACAGCTCCAACAATGCTCAAGAAGCTTGACACCATCCAGGGTAAAGGGCCTACCTGATTGCCACCTTTATCCACCACCTTCAACATGCGCTCCCTGACCACTGATGCACAATGGCAACAGTGTGGAGCCCTGGAGCTGGGCTGGAACAGTCATAATATTGCCCTGGATCTGGATATGAGTTTGCTCGCTGAGCTGGAAGGTTAGTTTTCAGACGTTTCGTCACCATTCTAGGTAACATCATCAGTGAGCCTCCGATGAAGCGCTGGATGTGTCTGGGTCTGTGCCGTGGAACGAGGGCATTCCAACTTTTGTGAGCTCACCCTGATGTGTATCTGGACTCTCTGTCCTTAACGATATATCCTGTAGTACGCAGACTTGAAAATTTGTCTTGAAATTTCCAATTGACCCCCAGAAATCCATACTTCCACTCCCTTTTGTGTCAGGAAGCCTCTAAAAGATGCACTGCAGCAACTTAGCAAGGCTTCTTAGCACCTTCCAAACCCAGTACTTGCATCTAGAAGGATAAGGGCAGCAGATATATGGAAACACCATCACCTGCAAGTTTTACAACAAGCTACTCACCATCCTGAAATATTTTGCTGGTCCTTTACTGTTGCTGGGTTAACATCATAGAAATTGCTTCTTCTGAGCACTGTAGGTGTCCCTATATCATTCAGACTTCAGAAATTAACAAAGTGGCTCACCACTAAGATGCTGATAACCATGTGATGCTGAATGAGCTGTTTGATTTTGATCGTTCAGTCCAGTCTGCACGTACCCTACCCCTCACATTCCCCCAGTGCAAATCGCTGATCGGAGTCTTGAATAGCAGGGATTATTGGAGGTCAGGTAGTCAAATCCCTAAAAATTAATGTGAAAAATCAATCAATCCAAACTGCTAATAGAATGAAGGCCCTTTGTGGCAGATACACAAGAAGCAAAAGAATGTATCAATTGTGGGAAACATCTAAAGTGACTGCACTCAATTGTGCTAAACCTCAGGAAGGATACCCCACATTGCCACTGTGGCATGAATTCACCAGAAAGCTGCCTGGCCTTTTCAGGGATAAATTGCACACTCAGCTTACATGACCTTTGCCTGTTTTCCTTTCAGTTCAGGGGTTTAAATGGTTTTCTGTTTGAAATGATTCATGAATTTGGTGGTGTAGATAGAAACTGTTTCCTCAGGGAGTGGATGGACAGAGTCCCGAACAAGAAACAGAATAGCGAGTTTTGAGAAGATTTGTAGCTCAGGTTGAGTTTCTGGATTTGAGTTTGCTCGCTGAGCTGGAAGGTTAGTTTTCAGACGATTCGTCATCATTCTAGGTAACATCATCAGTGAGCCTCCGATGAAGCGCTGGTGTTATGTCCCGCTTTCTATTTATCTGTTTAGGTTTCCTTGGGTTGGTGATCCATTTATCTGTTTAGGTTTCCTTGGGTTGGTGATCACCAACGCAGGAAATGACATCACCAACCCAAGGAAACCTAAACATATAAATAGAAAGCGGGACATAACACCAGCGCTTCGTCGGAGGCTCACTGATGATGTTACCTAGAATGGTGACGAAACGTCTGAAAACTAACCTTCTTCTGGATGTGAGTTTGCTCGCTGAGCTGGAAGGTTAGTTTTCAGACGTTTCGTCACCATTCTAGGTAACATCATCAGTGAGCCTCCGACGAAGCGCTGGTGTTATGTCCCGCTTTCTATTTATATGTTTAGGTTTCCTTGGGTTGGTGATGTCATTTCCTGCGTTGGTGATCACCAACCCAAGGAAACCTAAACAGATAAATGGATCACCAACCCAAGGAAACCTAAACAGATAAATAGAAAGCAGGACATAACACTAGCGCTTCATCGGAGGCTCACTGATGATGTTACCTAGAATGATGACGAATCGTCTGAAAACTAACCTTCCAGCTCAGCGAGGAAACTCACATCCAGAAGAAACAGAATCTTCAAAATAGACTTAGGCTGTCAGGAAGCACTTCTTACACAAAAGGGGTTGGAAATGTGGATCCCTGGGGGTCAGTTGGAAATTTCAAGACAAACTTTCAGCTCTGTATTACAGGATATACAGTTAAGGGCACTTGGGGTCCAGATACACAGCAGAGTAACTTTATGAAATTTGGAATGCCGTCCTTCCGTGGCACAGATCTGGACACATCCAGAGCAATACCATCTTTACTGACTGTCCCGGCCCAGCTCCTGGGCTCATATCTTTTGGAAACAAGTATTTGCATGTCCCTGACACTCTTAGGAATGAGGCCAAGATTAGCATGCATGTGAGGATCAGCACTGAGGAGACGCCACACTGTCGGAAGGTCAATACTGGGGGATCGCTGCACCGTTGGATGGTCACTGCTGAGGGAGCGCAGCACTGTTGGAGAGTCGTTGCCGAGGGACCGTGGCAGTTGTCAGAGGGTTGGCATCAAGGGAGTGCGGAACACTGTTGGCAGACTGTACTACAGGAGTGAACCCTCCTTCCACTGACCCCTTCACCCGCTTCCAACAAACCGGGAACCCAACCCTCCTTCCACTGACCCCTTCACCCGCTTCCAACACCCACACCTTCTCCACCTATCTTCTTTACTCTCCATCTTCGGTCCGCCTCCCCCTCTCTCCCTATTTATTCCAGTTCCCTCCCCCCATCCCCCTCTCTGATGAAGGGTCTAGGCCCGAAACGTCAGCTTTTGTGCTCCTGAGATGCTGCTTGGCCTGCTGTGTTCATCCAGCCTCACATTTTATTATACAGGAGTGAATGCACTGTTTGAGGATCAGCATGACTGAGTGCTACGTTATTAAAGAATCACTATTCAGGAAGTGCTGCACTGTCCTTCAGGGGATCAGCTATGATGGTGCACCATTGTGTCAGGGCTGCGGGAATGCCCCACCATTGGAGAGTCAGGGATGAAGGAATACCTTGCCATCAGAGGGTCAGGTTAGAAGAAGAGCCACTTTTAACTGAAATCTGTCTGCCTTTTTGGGTGGATATTCAAAATTCCAAAGCTACTATTTCAAAGCGGAACCAGTGATTTTGATTTCTCCCTTATTCAGGAGAATGCTACAGCCATTCTCCACACAATAACTTCCCACCACAGTGATGAAATAACTTGTTTAATGATTCTGTGAGAAATTAGACAAGGTAGTGCAATGACCAAGCAGCCATGGCTACGTGATTTTTGAATCATGTCCTGTAATCTTCTATGTACAGCAAGACAGTGAGGCAGGGCTCTCCAAGTAATATCCCATCTGTATCAGAGTAATTTGCTGAGGTTCCACGCTTTACGTCCAAGTTGGGAAATTCTGGAAATTCCTTCTGTTAGTAATTTAGCTTTGCCCTTCTTGAATGAGAACAGTCAGACTAAACACTGCAGGGGAGTGATGAAATAAAAGACAGTAGATCAAACTCTCCAACTCTGCTTCTGCAGAGAGCAACTAGCGGAGTCATGACTCTGAAAGTAAATTATAAATCTCTACGTTGGGGAGTTAAATCTGTGGCCTTGCCCCTATTCCCTTTCTACTTCTGGGACTAGGCCCAAAACGTCAGCCTTCCTGCTCCTATGATGCTGCTTGGCCTGCTGTGTTCATCCAGCTCCTTATTTCCAAAACCAGTCATTTTTCTAAGCAGCGCAGCCAAGTTGCATCCTGAAAATTCCTGCTCAAGTTAGTTTCTTTTAAGTTTCACACTCATCTGCAGCTCCGCACAGGATTTAAATTATTTATGCCCTCTAAAACCAAATGGGAGGATATGTTGGCCACAACGAAATCTCTCTGCTTTTCCATTCTGGCCTCTTGAACATTCTGTGCTGTATTGTTCTGCGACCCATTGCCCCTTTCCTGCCTGCCAGTGTAATTACTGCACCAGGGCTGCTGTGCCTTCACCTTCCTGAGGCCTGAACTCTGGAATTGCCTTGCTGAACCTGTCTGCCTTTTGGTTAAGGTGTTCGTCAACCAAATCCTAGTATCTCCTCACATTGTCAAATGCTTACACGCCAGTGAAGCACTGTGGGAAGTTTCATCCTGTTAAAGTTGCTGTATAATTTACAAATCCTTACTATTGAAGAAGTTTTGGTAGTAATGGGCGTGGGTACTGTAATGCTAATGTCCCCTGCTCATGTCCAGTTATCCAGCTTCGCCCATTACTTGCATGCAGGGTGGGATGGAGAGGGTGTAGTGGGTTCACTGAGACTGAGATTACAACATTTCCCGTCTCCAGTACGAGCCAGAGAAGGGGAGCTTGAAGGAAGATGATGAGTCGGTCACGGCGGAAATAATTCAGATTATTCTGGCTGAGGGGGAACACGAGAAGCAACAAATGGAAAAAAAGAAAACAATCATGGAGCAGGTGAAGAGGGATGAGGAGCTGGCAAGAAAATGGGGTCAAGATTTTGTGAGTGTTTATAAATTCTCTCTTGACTTTTTCTCTTTCTCATTTCCCTTGCTATCTTTTTATCTCCTTCTTTATCCTTTATCTCTTTTTATCCTTGCCTTCCATTCTATCCATCCCTGCCTCTTAATCCCTTAGCTCCTGCCTTAGCACCTCCATCAACATTGTTTCCTTGCCCCCTGATATTCACTTCCTGCTCCTTCCCTCTCACTCATAATATGCACTCACAATGAGCTGTTGACGTATTCTCTGAGCTGCCTGTTTCTGTTGGGGGAAGCACATGGAGAAAGTGGCCAGGCTGAATGTCTGAGCAGCTGCTGCTGGATGAGGGAGGCTCTTTCGTGTTTAACAGAAAATACAGTGGCTGCTGTGTAGTACAGAACCATCCAGTTGTTTTTGTTCACTTGTGGGATGTTGGCATTCCTGCCTGGGACAGCGTTTATAGGCCGTTCCAATTCGCTGCTAAAGGAGGTGGTGGTGAGCTGCTGCCTTGAACTGCTGCAGTCCATATGCTGTATGCTGACAATGCCGCTGGAGGGGAATACCAGGACTTTGACCAGGCAACTGTGATATAATCAGGGAAGTGATGGCTGCGTAATATTATTGCTGGACTATGAATCTAGAGACCCAGGTAATATCCTGGCTATCCAGGTTTGAATCTTACCATGGTAGGTGGTGGAATTTGCATTCATTTAAAAAAAAGATGAGATTAAAAGTCTAATGATGACCATGAATCAATTGATGATTGTTGCAACAAAACATCTGGTTCACTCATGGTCCTTTGGGAAAGGAAACTACCGACCTTACCTGGTCTGGTCAACAGATAACCCCAGACTCTCAGCAATGTGGTTCACCCTTAAACTGCCCACTGGGCAATTAGGGATGGGCACTAAATGCTGGCCTAGCCAGTGGCGCTCTCATCCCGTGAATGAATTTCTTTTAAAAATTTCCGAGTCATGGTGGTGGGTGGGTGGGAGGTGACTTTGCAGGTGATGTTCCCATGTATCTGATGCCCTTATCTTTGGGCAGCACCTTCTAAAGCCACGACCCCTGCCATCTAAAATTTTGAGTCTTTTATACCATGTAATTCGTTCTTAAAAATTTGATCTCAGACTATGGCTTTCGCCAGTTGCCCTGTAGAAGGCCCTGCTGATCTGCATTCTTTAACCACTACAGTATCCTCATCCACTGCCTGTGTCACCTGCGCCTGTACGAAGCAGTGATCTCCATAACCAGAAGGGTGCTGCGGCAAGTAACTCACCTCCTGATTCCCCAGCTCTGACTCACCTTCTATAAGGAACAAGTCAGGAGTGTGATAGAATACTCCCCACTTGCCTGGATGGGTGCAGCCCCACAACACTCCAAGAAGATTGACACCGTCCAGGACAAAGCAGCCCACTCTATTGGCAATGCATCCATAAGCATCCACTCCCTCCAGCATTGACGGTCAGTAGCAGCAGTGTGTACCAGCTACAAGATGCACTGCAGAAAATCACCAAAGATCTTCTCACAGCACCTTTCAAACTCATGACCACTTCCACCTAGAAGGACAAGGGCAGCAGACACTTGGGAACACTGCTCCCTGGAAGTTCCCCTTGAAGCCACTCACTATCGTGACTTGGAAACGTATCACTGTTCCTTCAGTGTCGCTGGGTCAAAAGCCTGGAATTCCCTCCCTAAGGTCATTGTGGATTAACCTACAGCTCATGGACTTGCAACATCACCTTCTCAAGGGCAATAAATGCTGCCCAACCAGTGATGTACACATCTCAGGAATGAATTTAGAAAAATAAGGCATACAGTATCCTGAGCTTTCCCTCATATAGCACAAGAGCAAAGAGGTCATGCTGAACCTACATTGGATATTGGAGAATTGCCTGTCTTTCTGGGCATCACTATTTTGGAAGAATGTGAATGCTTGAAGCAAACACAGAAGTGGCTTACAAAAGTGGGTCTGGGGATGAGACACGCTAGTTATGAGTGAACGTTGAAGAACTTTGGGACATTTTTCCTTGGTGAGGTGAAAGCTGAGGGGAGATTTGATACAGGTTTTTAAAGTCATGATTGGCCTGGACAGAGTAGGTATTGAGAAACTGCTCCCATTCTAAATGGATAGAGAACAAGAGGGCATAGTTTTAAAGTGCTTCGCAAGAAGCAAGTGTGTGGTGAGAGAAATTTTTTTTCTCACAGCAAGTGGTTTGAGTCTGGAACACACTGTCTGAATATGTGGTGGAGTCAGGTTCAATTGAAGCATTCCAGAATGTATTAGATAATTATTTCAATAAAAACTAAATGCAGTGTTATTGGGAAGTGACAAGGGTTTTGCACTGAGTCAAAATGTTCGTTGATTAATGCAGATGGGGTGAATGGCCTCCTTCTGAGCTCTCTCATTCTGTGATTACTGCTCCCTTGCAGTGGTGAGTAATCTAAGCCCCATAATTAGTAAGGGGATCAAGGACCAGGTGATCTTAGTGTGATGCTGCCCACGGACAAATATCATTGCAGGACATCTTGAGCACTACAGCAAGCGACTAACAAGCCCGGATGATTTTTCTTTTAGCACTAATGATCGAAAACATTGGGGAGAGCTGCCCCATTTTTCTTAAAATGCTTCGGCATCTGTCCCTTGTAAGAAGGCAGTAAGAGCCGAAGTTCAACGCTCCGTTCAAAATAAATCAGTCATCAATGTGACGTTTCCTTGGTCTGAACTTCTGACAGTATGGCACTCCCACAAGTAGTAACTCTGACAACGCAGCACTCCCACATTGCTTGCCTTTGGATAATGCAGCATTTTCTCAGTGCTGGGCATCGGTGCTACACAGGCAGTAGGAGCCTGAAGGGATAGATTGGCACTGAACAGGCCACTTTACAAATGAAACCATCTTCTGGTGAATCTCTTACCCCTAGGAGTTATCGGATGTTTTAGGATGAAGCTCCACTGTTCATTCAGTGCGATATGAGATTTAATATTCATGTTCTTCTCCAGGCTACTGACAACATGTCTGATTCAGAGAATGAGGAGCCAGTGAAACATATGACTACGCGGCAATGGGGTTTAGCAGCCAACAACAAGCTGAGTGCCAGTTCATCTGGTCGATTTGCAAGGTAATTAGAGTCTTTGGTATCTTGGCCAAGAGAGTGGTTTTAATGAAGGAGCAGCCTTGGCTGTCTGCTGGCTGTCCTTGAACTTGCACTGAATTCCATTCACTATCTCTGTGCATTATTATAATCTATTCTCTTGTCAACTGTCTCAGCTAATGGTCCAGCAACAACACCATTTTGAAATGCTCAAATCCCTCCATGTTCCTCCTCCCTCTCTCTTTGTAATCTCCTCCAGCCTTCCAACCCTCTGAGATCTCTGCTCCTATAAATCTTGGCTCTTGGGAAAGCCTGGTTTTAATCAGTCCACCAAGGGTAGCCATGCCTTTAGCTGCCTGGGATCCTTATGCTCTGGAATTCCCTACCTATACCTTTCCGCTTCTCTCTTCTCCATTTAAGACCCTCCTTAAAACGCGTTTCTTTGACCATCGCCTGTGCCTGATATCTCCTGAGCGACCTGGTGACTTGTGTTTGAAAATCAATCCTATAAGGTACCTCAGAAAGTTATCTATCATTTTGTGAAGGAAGGTCCCGATCTGAAATGTCAGCTTTCCTGCTCCTCTGACGCTGGCTGGCCTGCTGTGTTCCTCCAGCTCCACACTGTATTACCTCAGACTCCAACATTGGCAGTCCTTACTATCTCTCGGGAAGTTATGCTACTTTCAAGGAGGTCTGTAAATGTTGTTGAAGTGTTCCTGGATTCCTTTCCATAAATCTTGGCTTCTTGTTACAGTGTGCTGAGCATCGAGGAGGAGAATCGAAGTTGGAGCACACCAGTAGAAAACAACCAGACCCGAAGAGGGACACCTCGCAGTGACAGCAGAACCAAGGTATTTGTGGTTTCTGACTGGGCTGACCTCGTAAACTGCTACATGACTGACTTCCTTTATGTGTTGAAACAATTGCTAATCATTTGGAAACATTATGCAGTTCCTTGTGCACAAGGAATTTCACTGTCTGCTTTGTTCCCTTCAACTTTATTATTCTTTAATGGGTTGTGGATGTCACTAACATAATTCATTACTCTACATCCCTCCCTAACAAAAATCTATCATTCTCAAGCTTGAAAGATGTACTTGTTCCCCAGCGTCTACAGGTTTAACTGGGGAAAGCTTTCTGGTTTTCCACTATCCTTATGTGAAGAAATTCTTCAAGACGTTGCCTGTGGATGGTTTGGCTCTAATTTTAAGACAGTGCTGCTTTTCTTTCAGTTTTCAGTCTGATTTGAAACTGCCAGAGTGTGACAGCAAAGAGCAGCATGTGCATGTGTAGGAGTGTACCAACAAATAAGGTCAGATTAGGCAAAAATGGTAAATGGGTATTAGGCAAATCCCTAGTTTCCCTTGAACTGAGTGGCATGCTGGACCATTTCAGTGGGTTATTTAGAGTCAACCACATTGCTCTGGATGTTTTTTATTCATTTACTGAATGTGAACATCACTAGTTGAGTCAGAATTTATTGCCTGTCCCTAGTTATCCTTGAGAAGGTAGTGTTGAGCCCCCATCTTGAACCACTGCAGTCCGTTTGATGAAGGGACGTGCAGAATAACATTAGAGATGGAGATCTAGGATTTTGACCCAGTGATACTAAAGGAAAGTAGAAGGTCTGGAGTCACGTGTAGTACAGACCAGGTTAGGATGGAAGATTGCCTCCCCTAAAGGACACTAATGAGTCAGCTGGGTTTTTGCAGTGATCACAGGTAGTTTTCATGGTCACCATCACCGAGAGTAGCTTTCGATTCCAGATTTATCGATTGATTTTAAATCAGGGAGGTCCAGCTGCCATGGCGGGATTTGAACTCAAGTCCCAGGAGGCTGTGAATTATTAATCTAATGACATTACCACTATGATAGAAGGATGACTTGAGAAGGGATTGTATTGGTTTGGTCAGGGTTTGCTTATGGGTGGAATAATTACATTTTTAGGTTGTGGGTCAATCGCTCACTTGAGAGGTAAAAAGTCATAATACAGGCTCTCTATCTGAATGCATGTTGCATGCGTAGCAAGGAGGATGAATTCATAGCACACATCGAAATAAATGAATATATTGTAGCAGTTGCAAGGTGACCAGATCTGAATGTTCAAGGCATTTGATATTTCAGAAGGATAGGAAGGAAGGAAGGATAAGGAGGTGGAGTAGTTAATTAGGAATGAGATTATTACAGCAGTGAGAAATAGTGTCATAGAACCGTACAGCATGGAGAAAGTCCTTTGGCCCAAACTGGTTCATGCCAACCAAAATGTCCATCCCATGCTAATTCTATTTCCCTGCACTTGGCCCATATCCTTCTAAACCTTTCTTAAGCATGTATTCATCCAAATGCCTTTTAAATGTTGTTAATGTACCTGCCTCAACCACTTCCACGGACAGCTCCTTCCATATTCGTACCACCCTTTGTGTAAAAAAAAAGTTGTTGTCTCAGCTTACCATATATTCTTTCTCCTCTTACCTTAAACTGACACCCTCTCGTCCTCGATTACCCAACTCTGGGGGAAAAGAACTGAGTGCATTCAACCTATCCATGCTTCTTATGACTTTATACACTTCTATGAGTACCCTCTCAGTCTCCTACACTGTAAACAGTCGGAGCTGTTCCTTGAGTCCTGGCAACATCCTTGTAAATCTCTTCTGCACCCTTTCCAGTCTACTAGCAAGGTGACCAAAACTGAACACAGTACTCCAAGTGTGGCCTCACCAATGTCCTGTAGAACTGCAACATGATTTCCCAACTTCTGTACTCAATACCCTGATTGATGAAGACCAGTGTACCAAAAGCTGCCTTAATTGCCCTTTCTGTGTATGACTCCACTTTCAGAGAACCACACACCTGAACTCCAAGGTCCCTGTGTTCCATTACACTCCTTATGGCCCTACCATTCACCACAAAACTCCTACCTTGATTTGATTTTCCAAAATGCAACACCTCAGACTTATCTATATTAAACTCCATTTGCCATTTCTCTGTTCGCTTCCCAAGCTGATCAAGGTCCTGCTGCTATTTCTGATGACTTTTCTCACTGTCCACAATGCCACCTATTTTAGTGTCATCCGCAAACTTATCAATCATGCCTTGTACATTCTTATCCAAATCATTGATATCGATTACAAACAGCAATGGGCCCAACACCAGCCCCTGAGGCACACCGTTAGTCACTGGCCTCCAGTCTGACAAGCATCCTTCCACTATTACCCTCTGCTTCCTACCATCGAACCAATTGTGTATCTAATTTTCCAGCTCTCCCCAGATTCCATGTGATCTAACCTTCCAGAGCAGCCTACCATGTGGAACCTTGTCCAAGGCCTTACTGAAGTCCATGTAGACTATGTCTACCGTCCTGCCCTCATCAACCTTCCTGGTCACTTCATCAAAGGGCTCTAACAAATTTGTGAGGCGTGATCTCCCACGCATGAAACCGTACTGATCAAGCTAATCAAACTGTGTCTTTTGAAATGCATGTATATCTTATCCCTCAGAATTTTCTCAAGTAAGTAACCTACCACAGATGTAAGTCTTACTGGTCTATAATTTCCTCGTTTTTCTTTGTTGCCCTTCTTGAATAAGTGCACAACATTCACTACCCCCCAGTCTTCCAGGACCTCACCTGTGGCTAATGATGATACAAATATATCAGCTAGGGCCCTTGCAATTTCTTCTCTAGCCTCTGGAAGGGTTCTTGGATATATCTGATTAGGATCAGGAGATTTATCCACCTTCATACATTCTGATACTTCCAACACCACTGCTACTGCCCCCAAGATATCGCTACTAACTTCCGCAAGTTCCCGGGTCTTCGTGTCTTTCTCCACGAAAGACACAGGAGAAATATTCATTGACAACCTTGCCCATCTCCTGCAGTTCCACACATACATGTCCACTTTGGTCTTTTGAGGGTCCTATAATCTCTCTACTTATTCTTTTTCCTTTAAGATACTTAAAGAATTGCTTTGAATTTGCCCTAATCTTCTCAGCCAAAGCTACCTCATGCCCCCTTCTCACCTTCCTCGATTTCCTTCTTCAGTAAATCTCTGTATCCCTTGTATACCTCCAGGGATTCCCTCAATCCCCGTTGCCCGTACCTGAGCCATGCCTCCTTTTTTTCTGGTCAAAGCCTCAATATCTCTTGTTACCCAGGGTTCCCTATTCCTGCCAACCTCTGCCTTCACCCTCACAGGAACATATAGACATTGAACTCTAGCTATCACACTTGTAAAGGCCTCCCACCTGCTAGAGGTCCCTTTGTTTGCAAACAAACTACTCCAATCAACCCCTGCAAGCTCTTGTAATTCCATCAAAATTCGCCTTTCCCCAGATTAGAATTTGAATCTGTGGACCAGTTTTGTTCTTCTCCATAACTACAGTAAAATGAATAGCACTACGGTCCATGGTCCCAAAGTGCCCCACCACTGTCGCCTCCGTCACCTGTCCTGCCCTATTTCCCGAAAGTAGGTTGGGTTTTACCTCTTCCCAAGTAGGACCCTGTATGTACTGCTTGAATGACCTTGATTTGAAGAATCAAAATGCAGGATTCATCTGGATGGAGATTAGAAAAAAATTACTGGTCGGTGTTTATTTAAAGCTGAGATAGGCTCTTGATCAATAGAGGAATCGAGGGTAATGGAGAAAGGGCAGGAAAGTAGATGTGAAGAAGAGTGGCCTTCAGGGGCTGAATGGTCTACTCCTGTTTCCATTTCTTATGATCTTATTATTTTGATTGGATCTGAACTTGATCTTCTAAACTCAAGGGGATGCAAGTCTGGTCTATATGAGCAGCCCTCATGATTTAACCTTGAAAACCATATCCCTGGTATAACAACAACAATATATCTTTGAGTGCCATTGATTTACATCATGTTTCCTGTGGCTACTTAGGATATACAACAGTATTGTTTACCCTCCATGTTGATCTCTCCCAGCCCTCTTCATCAGACTATAATGTATGTAAGTAGAAAAGTGGAATTCAAAACAGTCATGATCTTATTGAATGGTGGAGCATGCTCAGTGTCTACTTGTGTCACTCTACTGTCTTCATATGTTTCTCTATTCCCCTCCCTATGACCTCATTTCTTCTGAATTGACTCAATAGGATTCTTACTGTTTGATCTATGCAATGATATTTCAGCCAGTCTATCATTGAGATGGTGCAGTTTCCAGATGCACATTTTCTGATTTTATTTGCAGTGGATCCTCTCCAATCTCTCTCTCTTTTCTTTGCAGACAGCTTTGGTTTCTGCAGGTTCCCTCATTACCAACAATGTTATCAACGTTCTGTCATCCTCTGAAAACAGTCGCTCCAACTCTGCCCCAAACCTGAGCTCGGAAAAACGCTCTGCAAATGACCCAGTGCCATCATGCCCAGCCAAGAGGGAGCGGTCAGCCAGCCCCGACAGCAATGACAGTATCTCCGGGGAATTCAATCACTTCAAGCCCATCAGCTGTTCACCCTGCACCCCTCCGAAGAAGCTGCCAGATGGCAGGGTCATGAAACCCAAGATTGTCAAATCGACACCCCGAAACCTCGGCTGTGGTTTCTACAAGCCAGCTGCCGCCACCACCACTTATGACGTGAACCCCAATCTCCTACAGAAGTGGGGCCAGATTCTGCAGGAGCGCCATGAAGAGATGGTAGCCTCCAAGGGCACCCTGATTTCGGAGGATGAGGGTGAGGATGCTGCTGGCAGGCTGGGGGAATGGAGCGAGATTGTTGGGATGGAATTATCTTCAGCTTCGTGCTCCCCTGGCCTTCATAAGGTTGAATGCTTAGATTTGCAAAACTCTGCCGGCTGCATGGACTGCTCAGAGTCTGGCACAATGCCAGAAACCTACCAGGTGGTTTCTGAGGGTCGGAGCAGCCACGTGGAGCTGATCCCAACCCAACAAGCCACTGTGGAGCAGGGCAATGGATCTCTGCACAATATCAGCACGTCATCTTCTAGCCACATGGGGGCGAAGCAAAGCAGCGGACCCATCAGTGGCAGCAGCAGCAGATCAAAACATTCATCCTCCCATGGCAAGAAGAGGCGCCACAAGACCAAGCACACAGCGGAGTCAAGGACCAAACGGGCAAAGTGGAACATCAACAATGGTGACATGATGTCTGCCAGCAGCCTGGATCATAACCAACAGGAAGAGGAAGACAGAAGGCTAACAGCCAGGCTCCAGCGACGGCTTGATGCTGAGCGGACCGCAGTTAACCGACAGAAAGGCAGCGAGGATGGTTACCCGCTGCGGACAAAGACCAACTGTAAAACAAAGTAGCTCTGGGATGGTTATCATCCCCTCTCAGCTCTGCTCTGCCCAGGGATCTCTACCTGTTGCTTCCAGTCTGTGTGATGTGCGGCCCATACAGGAATAATACAGTCCTTCACTTCATGCTGGCTTTTTTTTGGTCTTGATCCTTTGCCGGTGCAGAATTGCTGACTTTAATTTCACTATCTGAGATCCCCCTTCTCCCTGAGCCCCAGAGAAATTTAATCCATCAGCCAGTGGTTGGATGTAGCCTTAATGCTTCCTTTTTATCACAAGAGCTGTATGCAGTTATTGACAATCCGTGTTTGTGATTCCTTCTTTCTGGGCCAGCTCCTGATGTGCTGCAGAAATAGCTGATCAGGGCCTTTACTGAGGTTCTGTATGAAGCAGATAATCATCATGCTCACCCCCTCTGATCCTGGGCCGTGTTGGATCCACATTGTTGTGAGTGAATGTGTTGCAAGGAGCCTAGATTAATTCCCATTTCAGGTTTCGTATGTGCAAGTTAGCTTGTCTTAATCTTTTTTTTTATTGAAAGGGGAATCATTTCTCAGGTTGGAAGAGGGATGATAGCAAGAAAATTTCTCTTCTTCCCTTATTAGTGCTTTCCCCTTAGTGTTTCATCTCTGTCAGTGCATGTGCCTGATTTGAGCAATGTATCAGAGTTGCTCTGGGTCCCCTCTGTCCATTCGTTGATGTGCATCCTTCCACCAACCAGCAACTTGTGCCAGGCTTTTGTATCCATGTCCTGCCTTTCTCCCACAGACACCTGACATGCTTCTGTGTCCCAAAGCAGAGGAATTTTTTTTATTCACCTAGTTTCACTGGAGCTGATGAACAGATGAAATTGACAGTCAGGGAAATGACTGCCAAGACCATCAGAAGTCTGCCATATATTGCATGATGACCACAGGAAAGAGGTTTAGCATTTTCCACCCCAACTTCCATCGCTGTTCCCAACCCGAGAGAAAGGTGTCAGATGATGTAGCGCGTGAACAGCATTTTCCACTAACTCGCTCCTAATAGGTGGCTGGGGCTATACCAGGGCTGAAACGTAACTGGAGGTTAGGGTAAGCCAGCATCCCGAACTCCCGTCTAATCCTAATGCCTCCACTGAAAGTTGTTAAATCACCATTTTGAGTAAAGAATTTATTTTCTTAATTTTGTTGTAAATTTTGTACCTTCAGAAATTCCTTTCAGCCAGCTGATAATTCTTGGCTTTTTCCAGCTCACTTTATCTGTGCTGTGTAATATTTCAGCCTAATCAATACTTGCCATGCTTATGGAAAGCCATCAGCATTCTTTGTTGTTTTTGAAAGTGTTGCGACTTATTAAACTTGCAGATAAAGAAACCTGACACGCATGTGCATGCACACACACATGTACGTGTACATATATACATGTTGAGCTGTCACCACTGTTGAACACTTAGCTTCTTTTGGGCAGTAGATACTTAGATGCAGAGCTCAACTTCCTGTGATCTGGCCTCCTAACTTGCAATCCAGTACCCAGACTAGCCGAAATGTCAACTTGCCTGCACCTCTGCTGCCTGGCCTGCTGTTCCTCCACCTCCACACTCTGTTGTCTCTGACTCCAGCATCTGCAGTTATTGCTATCTCTAGTTATTGTCCCCATCTTGTCTGTGAAATAGGAGGGTCAGATTTCACTGAAAGCAGGTCGTCTTGGTTGGGGCTATGAAGAAAGGGAGCCTTTTCCCTTGTTGCACCTGCCTTAAAGAGACTGCTTACTCCATCTCCCTGATGCAGGTATGGTGTGCAAGGTTTTGCAGCATCTGTTATCACTATTCCACCTTGCTTTCATACTCGAGCATTGTGCTGTTGTGTGAAATTGGAGCTTTTAAAGAAAAGAATATTGGTTTTGACACTTTGGCAATCAAACAGTTTCAAGAGCTCCCCAACTTTTACTGACCCTTTCCTCCTTCTGTTGCAGAATGTGGGTTATTGTAGAATAGGAACTAAACAAGGAACAACTTGGAAATCACAAATTGTTACTGTGCAGAGGGAAGGGTAAAAGTTTAGTCCATCGCGTCTACACTGACTCTCTCAGCATTTTGACTTAGTGCCAACCTCCTGCATGTTTCCTCTAAACCTGCATTATTTACATGGAAACAATCACCCACTATCTCCTTGAATGTCTTGGTTGAAGCAGCCTCTTCCAAGCAGTGCATTCCAGAACCTATAAGTGCTCAAAGAGTCAACTGTTGTCATTCTTGGTTCCAGCAGCTAGTTGGAGAGACTAAATGGCCAGTGCCTTCTGTGGGGAAGTGTATGATCACTCACTGCTGTGTTGCACCTGTATCAATTCTCTGGGGAAAAACATAGTAGGAGCAAGAGTTCAGAAAGAGAACCTAGAAGGAACCAGATCAACTGGGTGGTAGAATCCATGACTTATTCTGTAGAATTACATCGACTTCACAGAACAGAGACCAGCAGGTTTATGGCTCACGTAAGCTGCCTTCCGCCCTACTTTACCCTTTCCCTGCCTGCCTCTTGGATACAAGTCTTGTTTACAGCCAAATTGTTGTATTGTGACAGGCCTATTTAAATGCAGTAAATCTGAGTTTCGGATTTCTTGTACTGGTTCCTATACTGGTTTGGAAATTACAAACAAGGGCTAAATATTTTTGTAATCATGTGGAAAATATGAAGACATTTTCTATATGAAAAGAGTATTGGATTAATGAAAGAAAATGGACATTTTGTTAATATACTTTATACTAAACCCAGTAAAGCACTTAGGCTCATCCTAACTTGTTTTAAATTCTTTCACTGAGAAATATTTGTCAAAGAGATATATATTAAGGATTTGAGTTTGTGGACAAGTAATTTTCAGGAAAGCAGAATGCACTCACATAACCAATATTTGTACAGATTGAACTTACCATGCCTCGCCTTAATAGACATGAGTGCCAAAAGGAGTTGGATTGAGGAGTGTGTTGGTGTGTGTGTGTGTTTGTTGGTGTGTGTGTGTGTATGTGTATGTGTATATGTAGAAAAAGACTGTCCATATTATCTTGTTTTGTTTTTTTCGTGTTTGTCTCCATTGTTCTATGGCAAATAAATGAAAGTTCTGTCATCTTCCCCAATGGGTTACACAAGTTGGAGATTAATTAGTACTGCTGAGGATTGTTACCTCTGTGGTAAAACACTGTGTTGGGGAAGCATCTGTGTCCTTGAAGATAATTAACAATACAATGTAGGAGCACTAGTAGGCCATTCAGCCCATTAATGCCATTCTGTAAGATTGTGGCTGATCCAAAGTTCCTGATCTCCACTTTCCTATCTTTGTCCTGCTAACCCTTGATCCTGTCATTGATTAAAGACCGATTGATCTCAGCCTTGAATATATTTAATGAACCAGCCTCTACACCCTCTGCAGTAAAGAATTTCACAAACTCACATCCTTCTGAGAGAAGAAATTCCTCCTTATCTCGAAGATAAAAGGGTGACTGAGCCTGACTTTGAGATTGTGTTTCTGGTCTTAGACTGTCCCACAAGGAAACAATGTTTCCATATTTACTTTGTCAAGTTCCCTAAGAATCTAAGTTTCAAAACAAGTCGCCTCTCATTCTTCTAAATTCCAATGAATACAGTCCAGCCTACTTCACCACTTCTCATAAGATGGTCTTTCCATACCTGGGATTAGCCAAGTAATAAGGGGCCCAAACTGTTCACAGCATTCCAGGTATGGTCTGATTAGTACTTTGTGTAGCTTTAACAAAACTTTCCTCTGCTTGTGTTCCATTCCCTTCGAAGTAAAAGCCAGTGTTCATTCAGCTTCCCAATTACCTGCTGAATTTGGATACTAGCTTTTTGTGATTCCTGGATGAGGATTTCCAACTTTTCCAAATCCCCCTCGGCTTTCTCCATTTAAATTATATTCAGCTCATCTTCCTTCCTGCCAAAGTGCATGATCTAATATTTTAGCACACTATAGTCTTGTCTGCCAAGTTTTTGCCCGCTTGCTGAGCATATATCTGTCAACTTCATGTCATCCTCCTCACTTGCCTTTCTACCTATTTTTGTGTCACCTACAAAATTACTGATTGGTACATTCACTTTCCTCATCCAATTCATTAATGGATTGTGGCCAACTCTAATTGAATTGCATAATGAAGGTTCCATTGTAATTGAATTTTCTTCCACTGCATAATATGTTTCTCCCCTTTAGTTTATATTGTTACACCCACAAGCCGTTAAGAGATCGCAAATGTTTTTTCTAAAGAGCTGTAATCACTTAAATGTTTTTAAAATGGACTACTGATAAAAAGTCTGCTAATGACCACAAAACCTGCAAGCTGATCAAGGTCTGGAAACTTCTAGTGGACAAAACTAATCATCAATCTCACAAACTCCCAACGTGTGAACTTTGCAGTATAAAATACTCCAAGATTGATTAGAAAGTATTGAACATGCAGATTGTAATAATTCCAAATTGATGTCTGATGGAAATCTGGGTGGGGATGTTGGTTGTGAAGACAGTGCAAGGAATTTTCAATTCTACTTGAATAGGCTAGAACATAGCAGCTAGAATATAATGAGGATAAATGTGAGGTTACTCACTGGTGCAAAGTGCAATATGGTTGGAGGCTGGGAAGTGGGAATGTTGAAAGAAATCTGGGTGTTCTTGTTGATCAGTCACTAAAAGCTAGAGTACAGGGGCAGCAAGAAATTAGGAAGCAAATGGTATTCTGACCTTCATTTTGAGATTTAAGTTCAGTAATAAATATATATTGCTGCATTGTGCAGAACCTTTGTGCATACTTGCTGCTTGAAACTCAAAGCCATACTGTGCTCTTCCTGCTGTGTGTGTCAACTCTGGCACAGTCCCAGTGCCTGGGGCCAGCATTTCTACTGCGAGAAGCGTCTCCAACTCGATTCTACAAGCTGAGGTTTCAGAGCTGGGGGATTGTGGAGCATTTATGAGGCAAAGTGTTGTGGCGAGCACAGTACAGAGGTGGTCACACTGCATTTTTGGACTCCACAGGCTGGAAGGTAATGGGTAACCACCAGATAGGAAGTGCAGGAGTCTTCTGTGGCTATTTCATGAAAAACCGATACCACTTGGGACGCTTTTGAGGGGAATGGACTCTTAGGGGCAAACAGCAATGACCAAATTTGTTGCATTGTTAGCTCTGCTGCACAAGAAGAGGAGGAGAAAGTGTGGGAATACAATTGTTAGGGGAATAGATAGGCATTTCTGCGACCACAAACAAACTCCAGGATGGGGTGTTACCTTGATTGTATTTCAGCACATGTGACTATAAAATCAGTGAAAAGCTTTGATTACGAGCAGTACAGGCAGGTCATAGTAAGCAAAAGATGTACAGATTAAAAAGACTTGGACAGTCTCCCTGATCTTAGGGTCAAGGATGTCTCAGAGTGGTTACAGGACATCCTGGAGGGGGAGGGTTGAACAACCAGTGGTAGTGATATAAACTAGCACAAATAGCATAGGTTTTAAAAAAGATGAAGTCCCCAAAGCAAAATATAAAGAGTTAGGAAGCAAGTTGGAAATTAGACCCTCAGAAGTAATGATCTCAGAAATGCTACCAGTGCCACATACTAGTCAGAGTAGAAATAACATGAATTATCACATGAACATATGGCTGAAGAGATGGTGTGAGGGTCAAAGTTTCAGGGTCCTGGTGCATTGAAGCTGGTTCTGAGGGAGGTGGGATGGTTATACTTCAGCAGGACAGAGACTGATGTCCAAGGGGGAGTATATGCTTCAGTGGTGGGGGAGGCTTTAAATTTTAAACTAAATTGGCAGGGGGTGGCTACTTTGAAATGAGTCAGAAGAAGGGGAATAAAACTCACAAACAAAAGTCAGAAAAGGGAACAGGGAAAGCGATAGGCAGAGAAATCAAGGGATCAAACAGGTCCGTGGTGAAAAATAAAGGGAACAAGTCATGTAATGAAAAAGCTGGTATGATCTAGTCAGGATAAAGGAGGCATATCTGCAGAGGAAACAGGAACGTGAACTGAATATCTAGGGGCATTCGGTATTTATGAAGGTCAGTCAAAAGGGAAGAGGAGGCAGAGTTGCATTGCTGGTTGAAGAGGAATTGACCACAACAGTGAGGATAGATATTAGCTGTGATGATGTAGAATCTGTTTGGGTACTGTTGAGAAACATTAAGGACCAAGAGTATCTGTGCGGTTTGTAAATAGAGCCCCAAACTGTAGGGATACAAAGAAACCTACAGCACAGGAACAGGCCCTTCGGCCCTCCAAGCCTGCGTGGATCCAGATCCTCTGTCTAATCTGACATCTATTTTCTAACAGTCTGTATCCCTTTGCTCCCTGCCCATCCATGTACCTGTCCAGATATATCTTAAAAGAGGCTAACATGTCTGCGTCTACCATCTCCACTGGCAACGCGTTCCAGGCACCCACCACCCTCTGTGTAAAGAACTTTCCACGCATATCTCCCTTAAACTTTCCTACTCTCACTTTGAACTCATGACCCCTAGTAATTGAGTCCCCCACTCTGGGGAAAAAGCTTCTTGCTATCCACTTTGTCTATACCCCTCATGATTTTGTAGACCTCAATCAGATTCCCCCTCAATCTCTGACTTTCTAGTGAAAATAATCCTAACCTACTCCACCTTGCTTCATAGCTAGCACCCTCCATACCAGGCAGCATCCTGGTGAACCTCCTCTGCACCCTCTCCAAAGCATCCACATCCTTTTGGTAATGTGGTGACCAGAACTGTACACGGTACTCTAAATGTGGCCGAACCAAAGTCTTAAACAACTGTAACATGACCTGCCAACTCTTGTACTCAATACCCCGTCCAAAGAAGGAAAGCATGTCATATGCCTTCTTGAGCACCCTATTGACCTGCGTTGTCACCTTCAGGGAACAATGGACCTGAACGCCCAGATCTCTCTGTTCATCAATTTTCCTCAGGACTTTTCCATTTACGTATAGTTCGCCCTTGAATTGGATCTTCCAAAATGCACCACCTCGTATTTGCCTGGATTGAACTCCATCTGCCCAATTCTCCAGTCTATCTATATTCTGCTGTAATCTCTGACAGTCCCCTTCACTATCTGCTACTCCACCAATCTTAGGGTCATCTGCAAACTTGCTGATCAGATCACCTACACCTTCCAAATCATTTACGTATATCACAAACAACAGTGGTCCCAGCACAGATCCCTGTGGAACACCACTGGTCACAGGTCTCCAATTTGAGAAACTCCCTTCTAATACTACTGTCTGTCTCCTGTTGCCAAGCCAGTTTTTTTATCCATCTAGCCTAGTACATCCTGGACCCCATGTGACTTCACTTTCTCCATCCGCCTGCCTTGGGGAACCTTATTAAATGCCTTACTGAAGTCCATGTATATGACACCTACAGCCTTTCCCTCATCAATCAACTTTGTCACATCCTCAAAGAATTCTATTAAGTTGGTAAGACATGACCTTCCCCATACAAAACACTGTGATGATCTAGAGAATGGCATTAATCAGGAAATTAAGAGATGCAATATGGTAATTATGGGTGGCTTTAATCTGCATGTAGATTGGGCAAATCAAATTTGTCACAAATGCCATAGAGGAGGAATTCCTGGATTATCTATGGGATGGTGTTCTGGAACAGTACATTGAGGAGTCAACTAGACAACAAACAGGCCATTTTGACTGGGGTTTACTTAATGAGAAAATAATAATTAGCAATCAGGGTGTGCAAGGCCCCTTGGATGAGCAACCAGAATATAACAGAATTTCTCATTGAGATGAAGAGGGAGATAGTTGAATTTGAGACTAGAGTCTTGAATCTAAACTGAGGAAATTATGAAGGCAAGAGACATAAATTGGGTTTGACAGAGAGTGAGGGTGGGCTTCCGTAAAGGGATGATGGTGGAAAGGCAATGGTAGGCTTTCAAACAGTACATCGGTAAACTGCAACAAATGTTCGTTCCAAACTAATGTAAAAGTAAAACAGGAATAGTTGTCAAAACCTGACTGACAGGGAAATCAGAGATAGTATTTGATCCAAGAAGAGGCATAATAAATTGGCCAGAGAAAACAACAGACTGGGGGAATTGGAGCAGTTTGGAATTCAACAAAAGGTTTAAGAAAGGGAAAGTAGAGTATATGAGTAAGCTTGTGGGGTGTGTAAAAACTGACTAAAAGTTTCTGTAAGTATGTGAAGATAAATAGAACCAAAATATGTGTTTACAAAAGATGGCACAAATTACATAACAAATGTTGGGGAACACGGTTTAGTGAGAGGGAGGAACTAGTAGAAATTTAGAAATGGTAGGGAAATGATATTAGGGACATTGGGCTTGAAGGCTGATACTCTACATCCCAGAGTACTTAAGAAAGTGGCCGTAGAAATAGTAGATGCATTGGTGGTCATCTTGCAAGATTCTTTAGAACCTGGAACAGTTCCTACAAATTGGAGGTTAGTAATATATCCCCACTATTTAAAAAAGGGAGACAGAGAGAAAAGGCAGGGAATTATAGTACAGTCATAAAAAAGAAAATTGCTCGAGAAACTCAGCAGGACTGGTGGCATCTGTGAGAAGAAAGCGGAGTTAATGTTTCGAGCCTGGTGACACTTCCAAACTGTTAGTTGCTAGGAAAACATGGTATTTATACTGAAGCCAAAGAGGGAGCATCGAGAGGTGAGTGGATAGGTGGAGATGAAGCTCAGAGGGAGATATGAAAGGAGTAGAGAGATTATAGATAGCAGGCCAGTACAGAAGAAAAGCTGAACAATAGATAATAAGAGCTAAGAGTGGGAAACTGGGTTAGCTGTGCTGAATGAAGATCGTTTAATGTGATAATGGGTCTGGGAGTATGTTGGAATAGGTGACTGTGTCATACCAAGTCTGGGCGTGAGGTGGGTAACAAAAAGCATGGATGGATGGGATCAGGTTCTATAGTCATTGAACTCCATGTTAACTCCTAGAAGTTGCAGGGTCCCCAAGTGGAAAATGAGATGCTGTTCTTTGAACTCACGCTGAGCTTCGCTGGAACATTGCAGCAGGCCCTAGACAGAAATGTTATCCAGGGAACAAGGGGGTGTGTTGAAGTGGTAGGCAACTGGAAGTTCACGGTCAATTTTGCTGGCACCACATAGGTGTTCTACAAAGCTGTCACCAGCCTGCTTTTCATCTCCTCCGTGCAGAGGAGACACATTGTGAGTAGTGAATACAGTTGACTAGACTGAGTGAAGTACAGGTAAATTGCTGTCTCACTTGGAAGGTGTATCTGGGGTCTTGGACTCTGAGGAGGGAAGAAGTAAATGGACAAATGTTACACCTACTGCAGTTGCAAGGGAAGGTGCTGTGGGAGTATGAGGAGATGTTGGGGATGGAGGAGAGTCCCAGAGGGAACAGTTCCTGTGGAGTGTTGATGAGGGAAGGGGAAGGGAATGTGTGACATCCTGTTGGAGATGACAGATGGCACCGAGCAATCCTTTGAATGTGGAGGCTGGGGCCTGGTAAGTGAGGACTTGAGTGACCCTTTGCTGTTGTGGAAAAGAAGGGAAGGTGTGAGGGTAGAAGTATGGGAGATGGGCCGAACATGGCCAAGGGCTCTGTCAACCGCAGTAGCAGGGAATCCTCTGTTGAGGGTAAAAGGTGAACATTTTGGAGGCTCCTCTGTGAAAGGTACATCAAACTGATGCCACAGAGACAGAAACTGGGAGAATGGGATGGAGTCTTTACAGGAAGGTGAAGGTGAGGGCACGGTGGAAATTGGAAGTAAAATTGATAAATTTTCCAGTTCAGAACAAGGGAGGGTAGCAGGATAATGATTTCTCGATGAACCAGAGAAAGAGTTGTAGGTGGAGGCTGGCATAGGACTGAAACAAGAAATGTTCCATGTATTCCCACAAAGAGGCAGGTATAACTGAAGCTAACGCAGGTTCTTATGGCCATCCCTTTGACCTGGGGCAAGTGAGAAGAGTTAAAAGAGAAGTTGTTCAGTGAGGACAAGCTCAACCTAAGGATGGGGTTGGTTCAGGCCATTTTTTTTTTCAGGAAGTGGAGAGCCCTGAGACCATTCTAATGGGGGATGGACATGTAAAGGGATTGCCTGATTCCAAGTTTATTTTTACCCACCCAATGCCTGGTCCTGTTGTGAAATGGGTGGTGTTTAGCACAGTCACCCATTCCCATGTAGTCAAAGCCCATTATCCATCATATGGGCTGCATTCAGTACTGCTAACCCAAATTCTCTCACTCTTGGCTCTTATTATCAATTATTCAGCTTTTCTTTTATCTTGGGCTGTACTTCATAATCTCTTTGTTTACCTAACCCTTTTATCTCTCTCTCTCTCTCTCTCTTTCTTCAGTCTCCATCTCCACCTATCTGCTCACTCTTCCATCCTCACCCTCCAGCAATTTCAGTTTTTTGTTTCATTTCTTTGTTTTCTTATAGACCAGTCAGCCTTACGTCAGTCATGGGGAAAAGATTTAATAGCTGAGCACCATATGACCAAGATAAAGGCTTAGAATTAGACCATTTGGCCAGTTGCATCTGATCCACTAGTCAATCATGGCTGGTCTGTTTCTCAACCCCATTCTCCTGCCTTCTCCCCATAACATTTGAACCTCTTGTGAATGTAGAACCTAGAATCTCCATCTTAAATATACTCAATGACTTGGCCTTCACACACGTCTGCAGCAATGAGTTCCACAGATTCACCTCCCTCTAACTGAAGAAATTCTTCGTCATATTAGTCCTAAAGGTTTGTCCCTCCACTCTGAGGACCCTGGGGTCCTAGTCTCTGCTAATAATGGAAATGCTGCCATGTCCAGTCTATCCAGGCCTCTCAGTATTCTGTAAGTTTCAATCAGATCACCCACCTATCCACCCACTATTCTTTTAAACTCAATTGATGAAGACCCAGAGTCCTCAATTACTCCTTAGGAAGGTGAAGGTGAGGGCAGGGTGGAAATTGGAAGCAAAATTGATAAATTTTCCAGTTCAGAATAAGGGAGGGTAGCAGGATAATGATCTGTCAATGATATGATATGCCCGTCATCCCAAGATGATTCTCATAAATCTCCTCTGGATGCCCTCCAAGATCACCACGTACTTCCTCAGATGTGGGACCCAAAACTGCTCACAGTATTCCAAATGCATTCTGACCAGAACCTCATACAGCCTCAGCAACACATCTCTGCTCTTGCATTCTAGTCCTCTTGAAATCAATGCTAACATTGCATTTGCCTTCCGGACTGCCACCTGAACCTGCATGTTAACCCTAAAAGAATCCTAAGCTTTTCCCCATATAGAAAGTAATCTACATCTTTCCTTCCTACCAAAGTACATAACCTCATGCTTTCCCATATTGAATTCTATCTGCCACTTATTTGCCCAGTTTCCTAATGTGTCCAAGTCCTTCTCCAGTCTCCTCACTTCCTGAACACTAACTGTCCCTCCAGGTATCTTTGTATCATTTGCAAACTTAGTAATAATGCCCTTAATCCTTTTGTCTAGATTGTTAATGTATAATGTGAATAACTCATCCAAACATTGACCCTCTGAAATTCCACTAGTAATCAGCTGTCATCCTGAAAAAGAACGCATTTTCCCCATTCTCTCCTCTGCCAGTCAGCCAATCCTTTATCCATGCCAGTACCTTCTCCCTAAAACCAAGGGGTCTTATCTTATTTACCAGCTTCCTGTGTAACATCTTATCAAAGCCCTTCCGGAAATCCAAACAGATCACGTCCACTGGCTCTCCATTGTCTCACTTGTTTATTACCTCCTTTAAAGAATTCTAACAGATTTGTCAGGCATCACCTCCCCTTGATAAAACCATGACAACTCAGCCCTATTTTACCATGCTACTTGGATAACAGTGCAGGAACAGAGAGAGCATGGATTTACAGAGGGAAATCATGCTTAATAAATTCACTGGAATTCTTCAAGGATGTAACTCATAGATTTGATCGGGCAGCCAGGGTTTATTGGATTTTCAGAAGGCTTTTGTCAAAGAACCATAGAAGAGACTAGTGTGAAAAATTAGGGGGTAGTGTATTAAGGTGGATAGAAAACTGATTGGCAGATAGGAAACATAAAGTAGGAATAAATAGGTCTTTTTCTAAGTGGCAGGCTGTGACCAGTACTAGGACCTCAGCTATTCACAATATATGTTAATAATTTAAATGGAGCTAAATGTAATAGCTCCAAATTTGATGATGACACAGCTGGGTGGGAGGGTGTGCTGTGAGGAGGATGCAGAGATGCTTCAGTAAAATTTGGATGTGAGTGGGCAAGTGTTCGGCAGATGCAGTATAATGTGGATAAATGTGATGTTATTCAGTTCGGGAGCAAAAACAGGAAGATGTATTATTATCTGAATAGCTATAAATTGAGAGGGGAATATGCAATGAAAACTGGGTGTCCTTGTGCACCAGTCACTGAAGGTAAGCATGCATGTACAGCAGGCGGTGAAGAAGGCCAATAGTATGTTGGCCCTCAGCAAAAGAATTCAAGTACAGGAACAGGGATGTCTTGGTGCGGTTATACTGGGCCTTGGTGATGCAAAGTGTGTGCCGTTTTGGTCTCTTTTTCCAAGTCAAGACGTTCTTGCTAAAGAGGGAGTGCAGTGAAGGTTTACCAGACTGATTCCTGAGATGGCAGGACTGACGTGTGAGGAGAGTTTGATTCTATTAGGTTTATATTCACTACAGTTCAGAAGAATGGAGGCAGGGGTGAATCACTTAAATTAAACTTTTGAATTCTAGCAGGACTAAGTGTGGTAGATGCAGGAAAGATATTCTGGATGACGGGTGAATCTAGAACTGGGGTCACAGTCTAAGGATATGGGGTAGACCATTTAGGACTGAGATTGGAACAAGTTTCTCCACCTAGAGAGTGGTGAGTTTTGAGAAGATTTGTAGCTCAGGTTGAGGTTCTGGATGTGAGTTTGCTTGCTGAGCTGGACGGTTAGTTTTCAGACGTTTTGTCACCATTCTAGGTAACATCATCAGTGAGCTGGTTAGCCAGATAAATAGAAAGCGGGACATAACACCAGCGCGTCGTCGGAGGCTCACTGATGATGTTACCTAGAATGGTGATGAAACGTCTGAAAACTAACCTTCCAGCTCAGCGAACAAACTGACATCCAGTGGTGAGCCTGTGGAAGTTCGCTTCCACAGAAAGCAATTGAGTTCAAGGAGTTGGATGTATCAACTGGGTGTAAAGGGATCAAAGAATTTGGGGGAAAAAGTGGGAACAGGCTGTTGAGTTGCATTATCAGCCATGATCATAATGAATTGTGGATTTTTAGACCGAGGAGTTCGATTGGCGCAGGTTTGGAGGGCCAAAGGGCCTGTTCCTGTGCTGTAATTTTCTTTTTTGTGGAGCAGGCTTGAAGGGCTGAATCACTTGCTGTTGCTTCTATTTTCAATGAAACATCTCTAATCTAAGGAACAGTTGTTGGGAGTGATGAGTAAATATGTCCCTCTGAGACAGGCAAGACGGGGTAAGATAAAGGAACCTTGGATGACGAGAGCGGTGGAGCTTCTAGTGAAAAGGAAGAAGGTAGCTTACATAAGGTGGAGGAAGCTAGGGTCAAGTTCAGCTAGAGAGGATTACATGCAGGCAAGGAAGGAGCTCAAAAATGGTCTGAGGAGAGCCAGGAGGGGGCACGAGAAAGGCTTGGCAGAAGGAATCCGGGAAAACACAAAGGCATTTTACACTTACGTGAGGAATAAGAGAATGGTCAAAGAAAGAGTAGGGCCGATCAGGGATAGCATAGGGAACTTGTGTGTGGAGCCTGAGGAGGTAGGGGAAGCCCTAAATGAGTTTTTTGCTTCTGTCTTTACGAAAGAAACGACCTGTGTAGTGAATGAAACCTTTGAAGAGCAGGTGTGCATGCTGGAATGGATAGAGATAGAGGAAGCTGATGTACTGAAAATTTTGTCAAACATTAAGATTGACAAGTCGCCAGGCCCGGATCAGATTTGTCCTCGGCTGCTTTGGGAAGCGAGAAATGCAATTGCTTCGCCACTTGCGAAGATCTTTGCATCCTCGCTCTCCACTGGAGTCGTACCTGAGGACTGGAGAGAGGCAAATGTAATTCCTCTCTTCAAGAAAGGAAATAGGGAAATCCCCGGCAATTATAGACCGGTAAGTCTCACGTCTGTCGTCTGCAAGGTGTTAGAAAGGATTCTGAGGGATAAGATTTATGACCATCTGGAAGAGCATGGCTTGATCAAATACAGTCAACACGGCTTTGTGAGGGGTAGGTCATGCCTTACAAACCTTATCGAGTTTTTTGAGGATCTGACTAGTAAGGTTGATGAGGGTCAAGCTGTGGATGTGGTGTATATGGACTTCAGTAAGGCATTTGATAAGGTTCCCCATGGAAGGCTCATTCAGAAGGTCAGGAGGAATGGGATACAGGGGAACTTAGCTGCTTGGATACAGAATTGGCTGGCCAACAGAAGACAGCGAGTGGTAGTAGAAGGAAAATATTCTGCCTGGAAGTCAGTGGTGAGTGGGGTTCCACAGGGCTCTGTCCTTGGGCCTCTACTGTTTGTAATTTTTATTAATGACTTGGACGAGGGAATTGAAGGATGGGTCAGCAAGTTTGCAGACGACACAAAGGTCGGAGGTGTCGTTGACAGTGTAGAGGGCTGTTGTAGGCTGCAGCGGGACATTGACAGGATGCAGAGATGGGCTGAGAGGTGGCAGATGGAGTTCAACCTGGATAAATGCGAGGTGATGCATTTTGGAAGGTCGAATTTGAAAGCTGAGTACAGGATTAAGGATAGGATTCTTGGCAGCGTGGAGGAACAGAGGGATCTTGGTGTGCAGATACATAGATCCCTTAAAATGGCCACCCAAGTGGACAGGGTTGTTAAGAAAGCATATGGTGTTTTGGCTTCCATTAACAGGGGGATTGAGTTTAAGAGTCGTGAGATCTTGTTGCAGCTCTATAAAACTTTGGTTAGACCGCACTTGGAATACTGCGTCCAGTTCTGGGCGCCCTATTATAGGAAAGATGTGGATGCTTTGGAGAGGGTTCAGAGGAGGTTTACCAGGATGCTGCCTGGACTGGAGGGCTTATCTTATGAAGAGAGGTTGACTGAGCTCGGTCTCTTTTCATTGGAGAAAAGGAGGAGGAGAGGGGACCTAATTGAGGTATACAAGATAATGAGAGGCATAGATAGAGTCGATAGCCAGAGACTATTTCCCAGGGCAGAAATGGCTAGCACGAGGGGTCATAGTTTTAAGCTGGTTGGTGGAAAGTATAGAGGGGATGTCAGAGGCAGGTTCTTTATGCAGAGAGTTGTGAGAGCATGGAATGCGTTGCCAGCAGCAGTTGTGGAAGCAAGGTCATTGGGGTCATTTAAGAGACTGCTGGACATGCATATGGTCACAGAAATTTGAGGGTGCATCCATGAGGATCAATGGTCGGCACAACATTGTGGGCTGAAGGGCCTGTTCTGTGCTGTACTGTTCTATGTTCTATGTTCTATGTAATGGAGTCAAATAAAGGCAATTTGTGTCTGTAGGGAGAGGTGGGCACTGTCAGAAGTTGCGTGTCTTATTTGCCCCCTCCCCCCCCAAAAACTATTTTGATTTGACCCCTGCCCTCCCCTTCACATTTTCTTTCACACAGGTATTGCCCCTACAGGGCTCTGCTTGTCAGTGTTCCTTGGGCACACGGGTGCTTTCCTGATGGTTTAAAAAAAGGCAATTTCAGCTCCAAAATGGGACCAAACAAAGTTAGAGTAACACTGTTCAGTTTTAATTTTTTAACTTAATTTGACCATTTTTGGATTCCTGTTCCCTTGTCACAGTTGCTGATCTTCCAGAAATAACCTGGTGTCATAGGAATCACAGCTGAAACTCCTTGCACACTGTAGAATCATTCAAAAGACATTTCAATTTGAATTAGTTGTACTTTTTATTAGTCATAAAGAAAATGAATAGATAATGTAGAGGTTGACAGCATGTCCTTTCAGAAGAGTGATGAAAGGTGTAGATCATGTGACAAAACCTACCGAAATTGGACTGATCAGAATTCACCGCTGCTAATCTCAGCTGTTGTTTGGTTCTGACTGATCACCTGAAAGCTTGTGACTAATGTCAGACTGTTCCTCATTGTGGTCAGTTTTCACACACTCACTTTGCAGCTTGCTGTAGTTAATAGCCAGCTGCTTTCGAGCTTCCTTGTATTTAAGCTGCAGCCCTCTCAGTAAATGCACAGCCTCTTCATAGTCTTGCTTGCTGATGCCCTTGCCCCGTAACACATGAGCTAGATGGAATCAGAAAGAATAAGGTTCCACAGTCAATCAGAACAGAGTTCAGTGCTTATAGCTCTGAGTACGTGGGTTCAAATCCCACCACAGCAGCTGGTGCAATTTAATTTAGTTCATCTGACAGTGAAAGTCTTGATGATTAAAAAGACCATGAAAAGCTTGGATAGACAGGTTTACTAGTGCTCTCCGTGGAAGGAAAACTGCCGTTCTTGCCCATTCTGGCCTACATGTGACTCCATGGACAACAAATGCTGGCCTTATCAGTGACACCCACATCCCACGTATTTATTAAAAAAAAATTCTTTTCAGAATATTAGGCACCACCAATGAGGAAAGAGTTAAGTCTAGGAGAAGTTGCAGGGTGAATCCACATTGGACATGAGAGAGTATTTCAAATAGCAGTTGATAAGAGTTCAGGAGCACACATTCCTGTGAGAATGAAGGAGAGGTTTGGCAAGTTACATGAACCTTGCATGACCAGGGATGTTATGACTTTGGTCAGAAAGAAAAAGAAGGAGATGTGCAAAGGAAAAGCTATCGTACGTCTTATAAAGTATTAGGGACACAGGTTCAAGGTAAGTAAGCCCTCAGGTCCTGATGGGATCTATCCCAGAAGATTGAGGGAGGAAAGAAAAAAAATTGATGGAGCATTGACAGACATCTTTGTATCATCGTTGGCCACAGGTGAGTCCTAGAGGACTAGAGAATAGCTAATGGTGTCCTATTGCTTAAGAAGGGTAGCAGGAATAATCCAGGAAATTACATGCCTGTGAGTCTCACACTAGTGGGAGGGAAATGAGATTCTATGCGACAAGATCTATACGCATTTAGAAGCAAATGAACTTATTAGTGATAGCACATTTTTGCGCAGGGGAGGTCGTGCCTTACTAACTTGATCGAGTTTTTGAGGAGGTGACAAAGATAATTCATGAGGGAAAAGCAGTTGATATTGTTTCCATGGACTTTAGTAAAGCCTTTGACCAGGTCCCTCATGCCATACTGCTACAAAAAGTGGTCATATGGTAGCAGGGGTGATCTGGCAAGATGGATACAAAACTGGCTTAGTCATTGGTAACCAAGGCTTTTTGAAATGGAGGGTTGTGACTAGTGGTGTTCCACATTGACCAGCGCTGGGACCACTGCTGTTCATGGTCTACATAAATGATTTGGAGGAAAGCATGGCTGGTCTAATTAGTAGGTTTGCAGACGACACAGAGATTGATGGAGTTGTGGATAGTGAGGATTGTCAAAAGATACAATAGGATATAAATCAGTTGGAAGCATGGACAGAAAAATGGCAGATGGAGTTTAATCCAAACAAATGTGAGGTGATGCATTTTAGCAGGTAAAGTACAGGTGGAAATTATACAGTGAATGGCAGAAATCTTAGGAGTATTGCTATGCAGAAGGATTTGTGTGTGCAGGTCCACAGATCGATAAAGGTGGCAGTGCAGGTCGATAAGGTAGTAAAAAAGGCCTGCAGCATGCTTGCTTTTATTGGAAAGGGCATTGAGTATAAGGAGAAACAAGTTATGCTGCAGCTTTACAGAACTTTGGTTAGGCCACACTTGGAATATTGCATACTGTTCTGGTCACCACACTTCCAGAAGGTGTAGATGCTTCGGAGAGAGTGCAGAACAAGTTTACCAGGATGTTGCCTGGTATGGGGATTTTAGCTGTGAAGAAAGGTTGGATAGACTCGGTGTTTTCACTGAAACACAGGAAGTTGAAGGGGTGGTGGGCGCGATCTGATAGAAGTTTATAAGATTGTGAATGGCATGGATAGAGTGGAAAGTATAGGGCTTTTTCCTAGGGTGGAGGGGTCAATTACTAGGGGACACAGGTTGAAGATATCGGGTTGGAGGCGGGGGAGGGGGAAGATGTGTGAGGCAAGTTTTTCACACAAAAGGGTGGTGAGTGCCTGGAACGCACTGCCAGAGAAGATGGTGGAAGCAGACAATAGCAGCATTCAGGAAGCTCCTGGGTAAATACATGAATAGGAAGGGAATAGAGGGATACAGATCCTGTAAATGACAGTTTTAGTATGGAAGGGCAAAATGTGTCAGCGGAACTTGGAGGGCCGAATGGGCTGTTCCTGTGCTGTACTGATCCTTGTTCTAGGAGATTTACTGCAAGGCGACCAGGGATGTGGGATTTCTGTTATGTGGAGAGATTCATGAAGATGGGATTGTTCTCCTTAGTACCGAGTGGATTAAGGGAGATCTTATGGAGATATTCTGAATCATGAGGGGTTTTGAAACAGTGAACAAAGATAAACTGTTTCAAAAGGCAGGGGATTGGAAATCAGAGGGACACAGACTGAAGATGATTAGCAAAAGAATGAGGTGACTGAGAGAAGCATCTTTAGGCAGTGACTGAGTGATCTATATGCACTGAAAGGGAGGTGCAGCCACAGAGATTTACAGCACATAAAAAGAGACCCTTCAGCCTATCATATCCACATTGATCTTTAAACACCTATCTATTCTAATCCAATATTCCAGCACAGGGCCCACAGCCTTCTGTTCTTCTGTATTTAACTGTTCATCTAAATTCTTCTTAGATGTTATGACGGTTCCTGCCTCTACGCTTTTAGGCAGTGAATTCCAGGTTCTAACTATCAGCTGGTGGAAAAAAACCCTCCTTAAATTTCAGGGTTGTTCCTGTTGTTCTTTACTTTAACTCCATACGTTCTGGTTATCCATTTACTAAAGGGAAAAACATTTTCTTATTCACCTTATCCATACCGTGTTTGTTCTGGGAAACACCCCCATCCTATCTAGTTCCTCCATTGCTAAACAGTCCATTCCAGGCAACATTCAGGAGACTGCTTTCTGTACTGTCTCTAGTGCAGAGACATCCCTCCTATTGTGTGGTGACCAAAACTGAACAAGTACTCCAGTTAAGGCCTAACTAACATTACAGACAGCCCCATCGTAACCTCTAAATAAAAATCTGAAAGAACTGCAGTTGCTGGAAATCAGAAACAAATCAGGTTGGGCAACATCTGTTGAGAGAGGTCAGAGTTAATGTTTTGGGTCTAGTGACCCTTCCTAGCGACCAACAGTTCTGAAGAACTGGACCTGAAACATTAACTCTGATTTCTATCCATCGAGGCTGCCAGACTTGCTTAGATTTTCAGCAATTTCTGTTTTTGTTTCTATAATAACCTTGCTCTTGCATTCAGTGCCTCGACTAGTGAAGGCAAGTAACCCAGATGCTTTCTTAGCGGCCTTCACCTCCTTATCCATCTATCCTGTAGCCATCAAGGATCTGTGGACATGCTTGCCAGGTCTTGTTGCATTTCTGTAATCTCCAGAGTCCTACCATTTATCATATGCTTCTCTTGCCTTGTTAGTCCTCCAAAAATGCATCACCTCACACTTTACATGAATAATTTCCATTTGCCAGTGTTTGGCCGATGTGACCCGCCCATTTATATCGTCCTGTAGTCAAAGGCTTTCCTCCTCACTGTTTATCACACCACCAATTTTCATGACATCTGTGAGCTTACTGATCATACCTCCTACATTCATGCTGAGATCATTAATGTACACAACAAACAGCCAATAAACAACATGAGGTTCAGTACTGAATCACATGGTATGCCACAGGTCACAGGTTTCCAGTCCCAAAAAGACCTTGAGTACCACCATCTGTTCCTGCTATGAAGCCAATTTTGGATCCAATTTGCCAAATTAGCCTGGATCCCATGGACTCTTAGCTTCTTACTTTGTCAAAAGTCACTACGGTGTCCAGGTAGAGCAAATCCACTGCACTACCCTCATTCACACATCTGGGCACCTCCTTCAAAAATTCAATTAAACCAGTCAGACATGATCTCCCAAATCCAAAGCCATACTGACTATCCTTCTTCAATTCTTGCCTCTTCAAGTGGAGATTTATTCTGTCCCTCAGAATTTTTCCAATAGTTTCCCTTCCATTAATGTTAGTCTCACAGGCTCATAGTTCCTTGGTAAAACCTCTTGAATAATGATACCACATCAGCTGCTCCTTGTATCTCTTCAGTGTTCAGACAGGACTTGAAAATAGGAAGGGAAAGAACCCACCATATCAGTGCAAAAGATAAGGCTGAAGCATTCGCAGCAATCTTCAGCCAGAAATGCCAAGTGGATGATCCATCTCAGCCTCGTTTAGTGGACCACAGCGTTACAAATACCTGTCTTCAGCTAATTCAATTCGCTCCACAAGGTATCAAGAAATGGTTGGAGTCGCTCGTCGCTGCAAAGGCTGTAAGAGCTGACAACATTCTGGCAATAGTACTGAAGGCATGTGCTCCAGAACTTGCCACTCCCATAGCCAAGTACAGTTACAACACTGATATCTAACCAACAATGTGGAAATTCGTCCAGGTGTGTCTGGTACACAAAAAGCAGAACTAATCTAATATGGCCAATTACTGCCCCATTAGTCTACTCTCAATCATCTGTAAAGTGATGGAAGGTGTCAGTAACCGCGCTATTAAGCAGCATCTGCTCCACAATAACCTGCTCAGTGACGCCCAGTTTAGGTTCCGTCAGGGCCACTCAGCTCCTGAACTCATTACAGCCTTGGTTCAAACATGGACAAAACAGCTGAATTTCAGATAATAAAATGTGAGGCTGGATGAACACAGCAGGCCAAGCAGCATCTCAGGAGCACAAAAGCTGACGTTTCGGGCCTAGACCCTTCATCAGAGAGGGGGATGGGGGGAGGGAACTGGAATAAATAGGGAGAGAGGGGGAGGCGGACCGAAGATGGAGAGCAAAGAAGATAGGTGGAGAGGGTGTAGGTGGGGAGGTAGGGAGGGGATAGGTCAGTCCAGGGAAGACGGACAGGTCAAGGAGGTGGGATGAGGTTAGTAGGTAGCTGGGGGTGCGGCTGGGGGTGGGAGGAAGGGATGGGTGAGAGGAAGAACCGGTTAGGGAGGCAGAGACAGGTTGGACTGGTTTTGGGATGCAGTGGGTGGGGGGGAAGAGCTGGGCTGGTTGTGTGGTGCAGTGGGGGGAGGGGATGAACTGGGCTGGTTTAGGGATGCAGTGGGGGAAGGGGAGATTTTGAAACTGGTGAAGTCCACATTGATACCATATGGCTGCAGGGTTCCCAGGCGGAATATGAGTTGCTGTTCCTGCAACCTTCGGGTGGCATCATTGTGGCAGTGCAGGAGGCCCATGATGGACATGTCATCAAGAGAATGGGAGGGGGAGTGGAAATGGTTTGCGACTGGGAGGTGCAGTTGTTTGTTGCGAACTGAGCGGAGGTGTTCTGCAAAGCGGTCCCCAAGCCTCCGCTTGGTTTCCCCAATGTAGAGAAAGCCGCACCGGGTACAGTGGATGCAGTATACCACATTGGCAGATGTGCAGGTGAACCTCTGCTTAATGTGGAATGTCATCTTGGGGCCTGGGATGGGGGTGAGGGAGGAGGTGTGGGGACAAGTGTAGCATTTCCTGCGGTTGCAGGGGAAGGTGCCGGGTGTGGTGGGGTTGGAGGGCAGTGTGGAGCGAACAAGGGAGTCACGGAGAGAGTGGTCTCTCCGGAAAGCAGACAGGGGTGGGGATGGAAAAATGTCTTGGGTGGTGGGGTCGGATTGTAAATGGCGGAAGTGTCGGAGGATGATGCGTTGTATCCGGAGGTTGGTAGGGTGGTGTGTGAGAACGAGGGGGATCCTCTTGGGGCGGTTGTGGCGGGGGCGGGGTGTGAGGGATGTGTCGCGGGAAATGCGGGAGACGCGGTCAAGGGCGTTCTCAATCACCGTGGGGGGGAAGTTGCGGTCCTTAAAGAACTTGGACATCTGGGATGTGCGGGAGTGGAATGTCTTATCGTGGGAGCAGATGCGGCGGAGGCGGAGGAATTGGGAATAGGGGATGGAGTTTTTGCAGGAGGGTGGGTGGGAGGAGGTGTATTCTAGGTAGCTGTGGGAGTCGGTGGGCTTGAAATGGACATCAGTTACAAGCTGGTTGCCTGAGATGGAGACTGAGAGGTCCAGGAAGGTGAGGGATGTGCTGGAGATGGCCCAGGTGAACTGAAGGTTGGGGTGGAAGGTGTTGGTGAAGTGGATGAACTGTTCGAGCTCCTCTGGGGAGCAAGAGGCGGCGCCGATACAGTCATCAATGTACCGGAGGAAGAGGTGGGGTTTGGGGCCTGTGTAGGTGCGGAAGATGGACTGTTCCACGTAACCTACAAAGAGGCAGGCATAGCTGGGGCCCATGCGGGTGCCCATGGCCACCCCCTTAGTCTGTAGGAAGTGGGAGGAGTCAAAAGAGAAGTTGTTGAGTGTGAGGACGAGTTCCGCTAGGCGGATGAGAGTGTCGGTGGAGGGGGCCTGGTCGGGCCTGCGGGACAGGAAGAAGCGGAGGGCCTTGAGGCCATCTCCATGCGGAATGCAGGTGTACAGGGACTGGACGTCCATGGTGAATATGAGGTGTTGGGGGCCAGGGAATTGGAAGTCCTGGAGGAGGTGGAGGGCGTGGGTGGTGTCACGGACATAGGTGGGGAGTTCCTGGACCAAAGGGGAGAAAATGGAGTCCAGATAGGTGGAGATGAGTTCGGTGGGGCAGGAGCAGGCTGAGACGATGGGTCGACCAGGGCAGGCAGGTTTGTGGATTTTGGGAAGGAGATAGAAACGGGCTGTGCGGGGTTGGGGAACAATGAGGTTGGAGGCTGTGGGTGGGAGGTCCCCTGAGGTGATGAGGTCATGAATGGTGTTGGAGATGATGGTTTGGTGCTCGGGTGTGGGGTCATGATCGAGGAGGCGGTAGGAGGTGGTGTCGGAGAGTTGGCGTCTGGCCTCGGCGATGTAGAGGTCAGTACGCCATACTACCACTGCGCCACCCTTGTCTGCGGGTTTGATGGTGAGGTTGGGGTTGGAGCGGAGGGAGCGGAGGGCTGCCCGTTCTGCGGGGGAGAGGTTGGAGTGGGTGAGAGGGGTGGAGAGGTTGAGGCGGTTAATGTCTCGACGGCAGTTGGAGATGAAGAGGTCGAGGGAGGGTAGGAGGCCTGGGGGTGGTGTCCAGGAGGAGGACTTGTGTTGGAAGCGGGTGAAGGGGTCAGTGGAAGGAGGGTTGGGTTCCCGGTTGAAGAAGTAGGCATGCAGGCGAAGACGGCGGAAAAACTGCTCTATGTCCGACCGTGACTGGTATTCGTTGATGTGTGGTTGTAGGGGGACAAAGGTGAGCCCCTTGCTCAGGACTGACCGTTCGTCCTCAGTCAGTGGGAGGTCTGGGGGGATGGTGAAGATTCTGCCGTCGAGACATTAACCGCCTCAACCTATCCACCCCTCTCACCCACTCCAACCTCTCCCCCGCAGAACGGGCAGCCCTCCGCTCCCTCCGCTCCAACCCCAACCTCACCATCAAACCCGCAGACAAGGGTGGCGCAGTGGTAGTATGGCGTACTGACCTCTACATCGCCGAGGCCAGACGCCAACTCTCCGACACCACCTCCTACCGCCTCCTCGATCATGACCCCACACCCGAGCACCAAACCATCATCTCCAACACCATTCATGACCTCATCACCTCAGGGGACCTCCCACCCACAGCCTCCAACCTCATTGTTCCCCAACCCCGCACAGCCCGTTTCTATCTCCTTCCCAAAATCCACAAACCTGCCTGCCCTGGTCGACCCATCGTCTCAGCCTGCTCCTGCCCCACCGAACTCATCTCCACCTATCTGGACTCCATTTTCTCCCCTTTGGTCCAGGAACTCCCCACCTATGTCCGTGACACCACCCACGCCCTCCACCTCCTCCAGGACTTCCAATTCCCTGGCCCCCAACACCTCATATTCACCATGGACGTCCAGTCCCTGTACACCTGCATTCCGCATGGAGATGGCCTCAAGGCCCTCCGCTTCTTCCTGTCCCGCAGGCCCGACCAGGCCCCCTCCACCGACACTCTCATCCGCCTAGCGGAACTCGTCCTCACACTCAACAACTTCTCTTTTGACTCCTCCCACTTCCTACAGACTAAGGGGGTGGCCATGGGCACCCGCATGGGCCCCAGCTATGCCTGCCTCTTTGTAGGTTACGTGGAACAGTCCATCTTCCGCACCTACACAGGCCCCAAACCCCACCTCTTCCTCCGGTACATTGATGACTGTATCGGCGCCGCCTCTTGCTCCCCAGAGGAGCTCGAACAGTTCATCCACTTCACCAACACCTTCCACCCCAACCTTCAGTTCACCTGGGCCATCTCCAGCACATCCCTCACCTTCCTGGACCTCTCAGTCTCCATCTCAGGCAACCAGCTTGTAACTGATGTCCATTTCAAGCCCACCGACTCCCACAGCTACCTAGAATACACCTCCTCCCACCCACCCTCCTGCAAAAACTCCATCCCCTATTCCCAATTCCTCCGCCTCCGCCGCATCTGCTCCCACGATAAGACATTCCACTCCCGCACATCCCAGATGTCCAAGTTCTTTAAGGACCGCAACTTCCCCCCCACGGTGATTGAGAACGCCCTTGACCGCGTCTCCCGCATTTCCCGCGACACATCCCTCACACCCCGCCCCCGCCACAACCGCCCCAAGAGGATCCCCCTCGTTCTCACACACCACCCTACCAACCTCCGGATACAACGCATCATCCTCCGACACTTCCGCCACTTACAATCCGACCCCACCACCCAAGACATTTTTCCATCCCCACCCCTGTCTGCTTTCCGGAGAGACCACTCTCTCCGTGACTCCCTTGTTCGCTCCACACTGCCCTCCAACCCCACCACACCCGGCACCTTCCCCTGCAACCGCAGGAAATGCTACACTTGTCCCCACACCTCCTCCCTCACCCCCATCCCAGGCCCCAAGATGACATTCCACATTAAGCAGAGGTTCACCTGCACATCTGCCAATGTGGTATACTGCATCCACTGTACCCGGTGCGGCTTTCTCTACATTGGGGAAACCAAGCGGAGGCTTGGGGACCGCTTTGCAGAACACCTCCGCTCAGTTCGCAACAAACAACTGCACCTCCCAGTCGCAAACCATTTCCACTCCCCCTCCCATTCTCTTGATGACATGTCCATCATGGGCCTCCTGCACTGCCACAATGATGCCACCCGAAGGTTGCAGGAACAGCAACTCATATTCCGCCTGGGAACCCTGCAGCCATATGGTATCAATGTGGACTTCACCAGTTTCAAAATCTCCCCTTCCCCCACTGCATCCCTAAACCAGCCCAGTTCGTCCCCTCCCCCCACTGCACCACACAACCAGCCCAGCTCTTCCCCCCCACCCACTGCATCCCAAAACCAGTCCAACCTGTCTCTGCCTCCCTAACCGGTTCTTCCTCTCACCCATCCCTTCCTCCCACCCCCAGCCGCACCCCCAGCTACCTACTAACCTCATCCCACCTCCTTGACCTGTCCGTCTTCCCTGGACTGACCTATCCCCTCCCCACCTATCTTCTTTGCTCTCCATCTTCGGTCCGCCTCCCCCTCTCTCCCTATTTATTCCAGTTCCCTCCCCCCATCCCCCTCTCCGATGAAGGGTCTAGGCCCGAAACGTCAGCTTTTGTGCTCCTGAGATGCTGCTGGGCCTGCTGTGTTCATCCAGCCTCACATTTTATTATCTTGGAATCTCCAGCATCTGCAGTTCCCATTATCAGCTGAATTTCAGAGGTGAGCCAAAAGTGACTGCCCTTCACATCAAGACCACATTTGACTGAGTGTGGTATCAAGGAGCCCTGGAAAAACTGGTATCAATGGGAATCAGGGGTAAAATTCTCCACTGGTTGGAGTCATACCAGGCACATAGGAAGATGGTTGTGGTTGTTGGAGGTCAGTCATCTCAGCTCCAAGTTATCTCTGCAGGAACTCCTCAGGTAGTATCCTAGGCTCAACCATTTTCAGCTGCTTTCTCAAAGACTTTCTCCCAATAAAAGTTCAAAAGTGGGGATGTTTACTGTTGATTGTACAACATTTAGCCTTTCCATGGCTCCCAGATACTGAAGCAATCCATGTCCAAATGTAACAAGATTTAAGCAATATTCAGTTTTGGGCTGACAAGTGGCAAGTAATATTTGCAACACATAGGAGCTGGGAATTACCATCTCCAACAGAAAACAATCTAGCCATTGCCAGCTGGTATTCAATGATGTTACCATCACTGAATCCCTCAATACCAGGGCCATCATTGACCGGCAACTGAACAGGATTAGCCATATAAATAGTGTGGCCACAAGAACAGGTCAGAGGCTGGGGATCCAGCAGCGAGTAGCTCATCTTCTGACTCCCCAAGCCTGTCTACCATATACAAGACACAAGTCAGGAGTGTGATGGAATACCCCCCAATTGCCTGAAACTGCAAAACACCCAAGAAGCTTGACACCATCTAGGACAAAGCAGTTGAGGCTGAAGTCACATGTAGGCCAAACCAGATAAGGATAGCAGATTTCCCAACTGACATCAGAGAACCAGATGGATTTTTATGACAATTTCATACTCAGCATTACAGGGACTAGTGTCAATTCCAGATTATTCAAATTAAATTTAAATTCCACAGGCTGTCATGGTTGGATTTGTCTACATGTCACCTGGACATTAGCCTGGGTTTCAGGATTACTAATCAGACAAGTAGATGGAACTTCACGTCATTTCGCAACTCTTTCCTGCTTCAGCCCAGATTGCTGGTTCCCATGGAACAGGGGCCCCATCATGATCTCCATTCCATCCAGCCTGTACCAACCACCCTCTCAAAGATAGCAGGGTGGGGTGGGGCAGTGACATGACCATGACAGGGGAAAATGTGTTCTCGTAAACATTTTCGGCAGCACCACATGCCATCTCATTTCTGGAGTTTTGAAGGGGTTGTTTTGTTTGTCTCTATCCACAGATGCTGCAAGACCTGCTGAGTTACCTCAGTATTTTCTGTTTTTATCATGGTTAGCCAGTTGGGCTGTTTTGGGATGTGTGGACTGATGATCACTCATAGAAGATTCTCAAGTATCAGAATAACTGAGTGATCATGGAAGCCTATAAAATTGTGGAAAAGTCTTGAGTCTTCAGACTAATGGGATGGGGGGGCGGTGGGGGGAGTGCAGTGTATATGTGTGACAGAGAAAAGATTCATTCTGCAATATTCCAAACCAATACAGCAGGGAATACACAAGTTGCTGGAAACACTCAGCCAGCCTTGCAGCAATTTGGGTAACAGAGTTGAAGACGTGCTAATGGGGGATAGAATAGATTGAATGGGCTGAATGGAGACCTTTTTGTGTCATGTGACAATTGAAATGGAATTACTGATCAAGTACCTAATGGAATAATGCTCATTGCTCTCTGCTCCTTCATCCTTTTCAGAATCTCTTCCATTTTATCAGCTCTGCTCTTGTGAGACGAGAATTCTGCTAGTTTCCTCGGCTGCGCAAGAGAAAACTGAATGAGTACATCTGGAAAAGTCATTATTGAATCAAGCAGCATTAGAATAGCTTCACAAGGATGATCCCTAGTGTGGAGAGATCGTCTTATGAACAAAGGCTAAACAGGTTGGGAGTCATTGGAACTTAGAATGACAGGTGATCTTAATGAACCATACAGGATTCTTAAGGGGCTTGACAGGGTAACTGCTGGGAGGATGTTTCCCTTCATGGTAGACTGTAGGACCAGAGAGCATAGTCTCAGAATAAAGGATCACTAAGTTAAGACTGAGATGAGGAGGAATTTTTTCTCTCAGAGGTTTGGAAGTCTTTGGAACTCCTTGCCACAAAGAGGGCACCGTCCGTGTGTACATTTAAGACTAAGGTAGATTGTTAATCAGTTGGGGAATCAAGAGTTATAGGAAAGACCAGGAAAGTGGACTTGCCAGATCAGTCATGATCCTATTGAATGGTGGAGCAGGCTCAAGGGGCTGAATGACCGACCCCTGTTCCATTTTCTCATCATCTTATATATTGCATAAATAAACACCCTTCTGTTACACAAGGCCTTTTTGTGATTATTGGTAAGATTGGGGTCCCAAATGTGAGGCCCCTTCAATTTGTCTGATACTACCCTCTCTAACTGACCAATTGGGCATGTTAAAAGCCAACAAGGGTTTCCTATCTGATGTCTTACTGAGAGAATGCTGCCTGGGCAGAGGGCTTGGCTGTCTGCTCCAGGAGATGGTGCACAGCCTGGGCTCCAATTCAACTAAAGATGATAGGAGATTAGTCCCTAAACCAACACCGCAAAAAGGTTAACCTCAGCTACTCAAACAGTGGTGTTACTGGGATCCTTCAAAGTGAGAAATGGCTGCTTTTCTACTGCAATGACAATACTACACATGGCCCTATGGTATCACTCTTTGCCCTCGCCATTCATTCATAAGATTCTTGACTCTAGTCTCATTCTGAACACCTAAGTTCCATAGTTTTGGCTTCCACTGGCAGCTGGACTTACTGAGTGCTGTCAAAATTATTATCTTTTGAATGAGACTTTACATCAAGGCCCTATCTGTCCTCTCAGGATGATATAAACATTACCACAACTCTTCAAAACAAGAGCAGGGCAGTTCTTCCCAGTGCCCTGGGAAAAATACTTATCCTTCAACCAAAATTACTGAAACAGATTCTCCAGCCATTTGCTGCTTGTGGGAGCTTGCTGTGCACAAGTTGATTGCCATGTTTCCAACATTAGGACAGTGACCAAACTCAAAAAGCACTTCATTAGGCATAATGCACTTTGAAACATCCTAAAATAGTGAAAGGTGCAGTAATTATTCATTTTCTGATTTCTAGAGTGATGTGACAATAAAGTACTATACCATTCTTGCCTTGGGCACATAGGGCTCCCTCTGGAGGTTCACTCTGGCAAATGCGTCTGGGTACAGCTGTAGCTTCCGAAGTGAGTGTTCCAATTGTTGAACATTCTGTTGAATTCCTGGAGTGTCAAAAAAGAAAAGAAAACTGAAGGTTCTGTAAGACTGAAACTTGAGCAGGTTTTTTTTCCCTCTATTCATTTGTGGGATGTGGACGTCGCTGGCTGGCCAGCATTTCTTGCACATCCCTAGTTGCCCCTTGAGAAGGTGGTGGTGAGCTGCCCTCTTGAATCACTGCAGTCCTCCTGTTGTAGGTTGACCTACAATACTATTAGGGAGAGAATTCCAGGATTTTGACCCAGTGACAATGAAGGAGCAGCAATATATTTCCAAGTCAGGATGGTGTGTGGCTTGGAGGTAGTGGTGCTCCCACATGTCTGATGCCCTTGTCCTTCTAGATGAAAGTGGTTGTGGGTTTGGAAGATGCTGAAGATCTTTGGTGAAGTTCTGCAGTGTATCTTGTAGATTGTACACACTGCTGCTACTGATCGTCGGTGGTGGAGGGAGTGGGATGTTTGTGGATGTAGTGTCAATCAAGTGGCTGCTTTGTCCTGGATGGGGTCAAGCTTCTTGAGTGTTATTGGAGCTGCCCCCATCCAGGCAACTGGGGAGTATTCCATCACACTCCTGGCTTGTACCTTTAGATGGTGGGACAGGCTTTGGGGAGTCAGGAGGTGAGTTACTTGCTGCAGTATTCCCAGCTACTGGCCTGCTCTCGTAGCCACTGTGTTTATGTGGTAAGTCAAGTTGAGTTTCTGGTCAATAGTAACCCCTAGGATGTTGATAGTGGAGGATTCAGTGATGGTAACAACATTGAATGCCAAGGGCAGGTGGTTAGATTGTCTCTTATTGGTGATGGTCACAGCCTGGCATTTGTGTGTTGCAAATGTCACTCGCCACTTGTCAGCCCAAGCCTGGATATTGTCCAGATCTTGTTGCATTTGAACATGGAATGTTTCAGTATCTGAGGAGTAGCGAATGGTGGTAAACGTTGTGCAATCTTCGGTGAACATCCCCACTTCTGACCTTATGATGGAGGGAAGGTCATTGATGAAGCAGCTGAAGATGGGTGGGCCTAGGACACTACCCTGAAGAACTCTTGACAACTATGGATACTGGAGATCAACACGTAGATAGAGGTGAGCTGTAGAAACCAATATTGATAAATCTATTCTGAACAATCAGACAGCCCCATGCTCCAGCTTGTGACTGGAGTCCAATGTGAGGTGGCATTCCTCAAGGACCAGTGCTGTGTTCCTTATTGTTTGTGGTGTTCATAGATTGTGCAGATGAGGACACGGATGGAGATGATAAGTAAGTTGCAGATGATTCAGAGATTGGCTGGGTGGTTGACAGTGAGAAAGAAAGTCTTGGGCTACAGGAGAATAAAGATGAGTTTGTCAGATGGGCAGATCAGTGGCAGACAAAATTTAATCCTGATAAATATGAGGTGATGCACCTTGGAAGAAGGAACAATACAAGGGAATAATCAATGAATGGCAGGACACAAGGAGGTTCAGAGGACCAGAGGCATCTTGGGACACTTGTCCAGAGATCCCTGAAGGCAGCAACTTAATAGGGAGTTCAGAAGGCATATGGGACACTTGCCTATATCAGTCATGGCACAGATTATAAGAGCACGGAGGTTATGTTGGAGCTGTACAAAACTTGGTTAGGCCACAGCAGTGGGCACGAAATTCCTCATCAATTCCTGGAGACTCCAGAACAATTCGTAGAGGAACTGGTAGCACCAGGCAATGCTCATAATGTGAAAGAATTGGACCTCTCTGAGAAGGCAGGGGGTGGGAACAAAGCTTCGGATGGGAGAAGAATCTCTTACCAACTGGTTCCACAAAGTCAGGGTCAGGATTTGCATCCAGAATTTCTTCGTAGCCTTTATATTTTTCAGGAAGATTAGATGTGCATGAGGATGCTACAGTAATTGCTTCCTCCGTAGTCTCCAACCCGTCACTGTTCAGTGTCACATCGTCAACCTTTGGGGGCAAAAATATCATGACACAGAGATATTGGAACTCACAGGACAGCCACAGACTCAATGTCTCTTCAGTCTCTAGTGTAGGGTGAGGAGTGACGATGTGATAGGTAGAGAGGTCCAGCAGGATGTATTTGACAGCACCCACTGATTTCAGAGAAAACACAATGCTAACACTAGTGAGGTCAAAAAGGCACTGTGCCTACACAACTGAAGGTTACATAGCACACATCACACATCGCTGAAGGGACAGACCAGGAAATTAAAGGCTGGTCAGTCTAACCTCGGTAGAGGGAATTTATTAGAACGAATCCTAAGACAGAGAATATATACCACTTGGAGAAGCATGGATTAATGAAGGATAGCATGGATTTGTTATGGAAAGGTCATGTTTGTCAAATTTGATTGAATGTTTTGAGGGGGTAACCAGGATTGTTGATGATTTTGGTAATGTTTTTGACATGCTGTACATGGACTTTAGCAAGGCTTTAGATAAAGTCCCGCAGGCTGGTCAAGAAATTGTGAACTCACAGGATCTAAAGTTAACTGGCTCATTGGAAATATGGCTCAGAAGCAGATGCAGAAGGTGATGGTTGAGGGGTGTTTCTCCGGTTGGATGTCTGTTTCCTGTGGGTTCCACAGTGCTCGGTGCTGGGCCTTTTCTGGTTCTGATGTAGAGAGTATGATCAGGATCTTTACAGATGGCACAAAACCTGACAGGTGGTATATTTGAAATTTGCATCACAGGTAGACAGGGTGGTTAAGAAGGTGTTTGGCATGCTTGCCTCCATTGCTGAGACCTTTGACTGTTGGAGTTGGGATGTCTTGTTGTAATTGTACAGGACATTGGTGAGGCCTCTTCTGTAGTACTGTGTGGAGTTTTGGGTGCTCTGTTATAGGAAGGATATTATTAAACTGGAGAGGGTTCAGACAGGATTTATCAGGACGTTGCGAGGAATGGAGGGTTGGAGTTATAAAAATAGGCTGGATAAATAGGCCACCCGAAGTTTGCAGGAACAGCAACTCATATTCCGCTTGGGAACCCTGCAGCCCAATGGTATCAATATGGACTTCACAAGCTTCAAAATCTCCCTTCCCCCTACAGCATCCCAAAACCAGCCCAACTCGTCCCCGCCTCCCTAACCTGCTCTTCCTCTCACCTATCCCCTCCTCCCACCTCAAGCTGCACCTCCATCTCCTACCTACTAACCTCATCCCGCCCCCTTGACCCGTCTGTCCTCCCTGGACTGACCTATCTCCTCCCTAACTCCCCACCTACACTCACCTTTACTGGCTCCATCCCCGCCTCTTTAACTTGTTAGTCTCCTCTCCATCTATCTTCTCCTCTATCCATCTTCTATCCGCCTCCCCCTCTCTCCCTATTTATTTCAGAAACCCCTTCTCCTCCCCCATTTCTGAAAAAGGGTCCAGGCCTGAAACGTCAGCTTTCCTGCTCCTCTGATGCTGCTTGTCTTGCTGTGTTCATCCAGCTCTACACCTTGTTATCTTTGATGGATAGGGATTTTCTTTGCTGGAGCGTAGGGGGTTGAGGGGTGACCTTACAGAAATTTATAAATCATGAAAGACATAGATAAGGTAAGGCAAGTTCAAAACTAAGAGACATATTTTTAAGGTGAGAGGAGAAAGATTTAAAAAGAACATGAGAGGCAACCTTTTTAAACAGAGAATGGTTGGTGTGTGGAATGAACTGCCAGAGGAGGTAGTGGATGCAGATATAGTTACAACGTTTAAAAGACTTTTGGATAAGTACGTGAATAGGAAATGTTTGGAGGGATATGGGCAAAATGCAGGTTGGTGAGACTAGTTTAGTTTGGAAACAGGGTCAGTACGTTGAGTATAGGAGTTGGGAGGTCATGTTGCAGGACACTGGCTAGCCCACTATTGGAAAACTGTGTGCAACTATGGTCTCCCAGCTATAGGAAGGATGTTGCGAAACTTGGAAGGGCTCAGGAAAGATTGAAAAGAATGTTGCAAGGGTTGGAGGGTTTGCGCTATAAGGAGAGGCTGAATAGGCTGGAGCTGTTTTCCCTGTAGCATTGGAAGCTGAGGGATGACCTAATAGAAGTTTATAAAATCATGAGGCGCATTGATAGAGTAAATACATAAGGTCTTTTCCCCAGGGTGGGGAAGTCCGAAACTAGAGGGCATAGGTTTAAGGGTGGAGGGGGAAGATTTAAAAGAGACCTAAGGGGCAACTTTTTAATGCAGAGGGTAGTACACGTATAGAATGAGCTGTCAGAGGAAGTGGTGGAGGCTGGTACAATTACAACATTCTGGATGGGTATATGAATAGGAAGGGCTTTGAGGGAAATAGACTAGAGGCTGGTAAATGGAACTAGATTTATTTTGGACGTCCGGTCAGCATGGACAGATTAGACCGAAGGGTCTGTTTCTGCGCTGTACACCTCTATGACTTTATGACTGGTTGGATCGAAGGATCTGTCTCCATGCCATTCAATCTATAAATAAAGAGGAGGATAGCCATAATACTGCAGGAGAATATGAAGGGACTGCTCAGATGTGTGCAGCGGTGACAAATGGAATTTAACCTGGAAAAGTGTGACGTAAGTACACTTGGGGAGAGCTAACAAGGCAAGGGATTATACTGTAACTAGCAGGCTCCCAGAAAGTACTGAAGATCCAATGGCCCTTGGTGTACACATCCACAGATTGTTGAAAATATAGGGCAGGTAGGTGAGATGGTTATGAAGGCATATAGGATGCTTGCCTCTGTTAGCCAAGGCATAGATTATAAAAGCCAGGAGATTACGCTTGAACTGTATAAAATACTGGTTAGAGCACTGGTTAGTGCTGTGTGCAGTTCTGGTCACCATGTTATAGGAAAGATGTGATTGCAATAGAGAGGAGACTTACCAAGATGCTGCCTCCTGAAGGATCTAAGCTGTGAGGAAGAATTGGATAGGCTGTGGTGTTTTCCTCATAGCAATGAAGGTTGAAAGGGGTCCTGATAGATGTATATAAGATTATGAGAGGTATAGATTGGAGCGACAGGAAAACACATCCTTCAAATAACCAGGGAGTATAGATTTAAGGTAAGAAGTACAGGGCTAAGAGAGGAGTTGAATACTAACCTTTTCACTCAGAAGGCAGTGGGAGTCTGGAACTCATTGCCTGTAAGGGTGGTTGAGTCAGAATCCCTTATAACATTGAAGCAGTATTTAGATATTCACTTACATAGCCTCAAGGGCTATGGTCCAAGAGCTGGAAAATGGGGTTACTGTGTTCAGATCTTTGTTGACTGGTATGGACACATTGGGCCAAATTGTCATCTTCTGTGCTGTAAACATTTAAGTGTCCAAATGGGGGAATTTAACTAGATTTGTAAACTAAAATCCGGAATCAAAGTCTACTCGAAGTTATAGTGATCATGAAATTATCAATGATTGTTGGAACCACCCATCTGCTCTGCTCATATCCTTTAAGGAAGAAAATCTGCTGTCCTCACCTGGACTGACTTACATGTGACTCCAGACCCATAGCAATGTGGTTGACTCTTACCTATTCTCTGAAATGGCTGAACAAAACACTCAGCTCAAGCGCATTTAGGGATGGGCAACTAACATTGACTTTTCCAATGAGGCCCAGTTCACAAAGAATAATTTAAGAGATCATCTCCAGCTTATGAAAGGGGTTGGTCTGAATTTGAGCCTTTCTTACCTTCCTCAATACACTGTGCCATTAACTCCCTGCTCCTCTAACACAAAGCAGTCTATAATCATGGTATCTTTGGGGGAACTGACCTGGGTCATGAAGAACCCCTCTGTTTCCTTTTCTTTGATGGTCTCATCTGAAGTCCAGGAGCTCTCTTCAGAGGATCTACTCTCCAATGTGCAGACTCTGCGTGACAGTGATGACAGAAGCTCTGAGCAGATGTCAAGTGGTGGTGTTGGAGTTTCCATCTCTCCATCATCAGACTGGCTCTCTTCTTCTCTGGCCTGGTCCAGCTCTAGGAGTTGCTCAGCAGCTTCCAACATCGGGACCTGTTTAGGGATCCGTGGAATGAGACTGTTGACCTAGAAATAGCAAGGGGGAACTTCTTAATTCTGGGAAAATAGTGATCTAGTAGTGAGCGAGACACAGCCCAGAATCTCAACTATGAAGGTTTCCTAGCCCTTGGACTCCTGCAGCAAGAAGCCAACCCTTTCGCTGCTTCGTAGTTCATACACTGAAGAAAATAGATTCTAATCCCTAAAACTAATCACTAGTGTCCCTGCTGACTACATGCGGGAAGTGCACCCAACTTCAGCTCCTCGAAAACCGTGTTAGGGAACTGGAGCTGGAGCTGGATGAACTTCGGATCATTCGGGAGGCAGAGGGGGTTATTTGAGATGAGTTACAGGGAGGTAGTCACTCCTCAGGTACAAGAAAAAGGCAGATGGGTTACGGTCAGGGGATGGAAAGGGAACCGGCAGGCAGTGCAGGGATCCCCTGTGGCCATACCCCTCAATAATAAGTATACCGTTTTGGATACTGTTGGGGGGGATGACTTACCAGGGGAAAGCAGTGGGGCACAGGTCTCTGGCACAGAGTCTGTCCCTGCTGCTCAGAGGGGAAGGAGGAACAGGAGCAGAGCAGTAGTCATTGGGGACTCCAGAGTTAGGGGGACAGATAGGAGGTTCTGCGGGGATGAGAGAGACTCACAGTTGGTGTGTTGCCTCCCAGGTGCCAGGGTGCGTGATGTCTCTGATCGTGTTTTTGGGATCCTTAAGGGGGAGGTGGAGCAGCCCCAAGTCGTGATCCACATTGGCACCAACGACATAGGTAGGAAGAGAGATGGGGATTTAAGGCAGAGATTCAGGGAGCTAGGATGGAAGCTTAGAGCTAGGACAAACAGAGTTGTTGTCTCTGGTTTGTCGCCCATGCCATGTGCTAGTGAGGCAAGGAATAGGGAGAGAGAGGAGTTGAACACGTGGCTACAGGGATGGTGCAGGAGGGAGGGTTTTGGATTCTTGAATAATTGGGGCTCTTTCTGGGGTAGCTGGAATCTCTACAAGCAAGATGGTCTTCACCTGAACCAGAGGGGTACCAATATCCTGGGGGGGGGGAATTTGCTAAGGCTATTTGGGTGGGTTTAAACTAATTCAGCAGGGGGATGGGAACCAAAATTGTAGTTCAAGTATAGAAAAGGTTGAGAGTAGGGAGGTCTGAAATAAAGTTTCAGGGACACAAGATGGCACCAGCAAGTAAGAGGTTGGTTTGAAGTGTGTCTACTTCAATGCCAGGAGCGTCCAGAACAAGGTGGGTGAACTTGCAGCATGGGTTGGTACCTGGGACTTCGATGTTGTGGCCATTTTGGAGACATGGATAGAGCAGGGACAGGAATGGTTGTTGCAGGTTCTGGGATTTAGATGTTTCAATAAGAACAGAGAAGATGGTAAAAGGGGGGGAGGTGTGGCATTGTTGGTTGAGGACAGTTTTACAGTTGCAAAAAGGATGTTTGGGGACTCGTCAACTGAGGTAGTATGGGCTGAGATTAGAAACAGGAAAGGAGAGGTCACCCTGTTGGGAGTTTTCTATAGGCCTCCGAATAGTTTCAGAGATGTAGAGGAAAGGATAGCAAAGATGATTCTCGATAGGAGTGAGAGAGACAGGGTAGTTGTCATGGGGGACTTCAACTTTCCAAATATTGACTGGGAACACTCTAGTTCGAGTACTACAGATGGGTCAGTTTTTGTCCAGTGTGTGCAGGAGGGCTTCCTGACACAGTATGTAGAGAGGCCAACAAGGGGCGAAGCCACATTAGATTTGGTACTGGGTAATGAGCCCGGCCAGGTGTTAGATTTGGAAGCACTTTGGTGATAGCGATCACAATTCTGTTATGTTTACTTTAGTGATGGAAACGGATAGGTGTATACCACTGGGCAAGAGTTATAGCTGGGGGAAAGGCAATTACGATGAGATTAGGCAAGATTTAGGGAGCATAGGATGGGGAAGAAAACTGCAGGGGATGGGCACATTAGAAATGTGGAGCCTATTCAAGGAAAAGCTCCTGTGTGTCCTAGATAAGTATGTACCTGTCAGGCAGGGAGGAAGCTGTAGAGTGCGGGAGCCGTGGTTTATGAAGGAGGTGGAATCGCTGGTCAAGAAGAAGAAGAAGGCTTATGTTAGGATGAGATGTGAAGGCTCAGTTAGGACGCTTGAGGGCTACGAGGTAGCCAGGAAAGTCCTAAAGAGAGAGTTCAGAAGAGCCAGGAGGAGACATGAGAAGTTGTTGGCAGATAGGATCAGGGTAAAAACTAAGGCTTTCTAGAGGTATTTAATGAATAAAAGAATGACGAGAGTAGGATTAGGGCCAATCAAGGATAGTAGTGGGAAGTTGTGTGTGGAGTCAGAGGAGATAGGGGAAGCACGAAATGAATATTTTTCGACAGTATTCACTCTGGAAAACAACAATGTTGTCGTGGAGAATACTGAGATACAGGGTACTAGACTAGATGGGATTGAGGTTCACAAGGAAGAGGTATTAGAAATCCTAAAAAGTGTGAAGATAGATAAGTCCCCTGGGCCGGATGGGATTTATCCTAGGATCCTCTGGGAAGCAAGGGAGGAGATTGCCGAGCCTTTGGCATTGATCTTTAACTCGTCATTGTCTACAGGAATAGTGCCAGACGACTGGAGGATAGCAAATGTGGTTCCCCTGTTCAAGAAGGGGAGTAGAGACAACTCTGGTAATTATAGACCAGTGAGCCTTACCTCAGTTGTTGGTTAAGTGTTGGAAAAGGTTATAAGAGATAGGATTTATAATCATCTAGAAAAGAATAAATTGATTAGCGATAGCATGGTTTTGTGAAGGGTAGGTCGTGCCTCACAAACCTTATTGAGTTCTTTGAGAAGGTGACCAAACAGGTAGATGAGAGTAAACCAGTTGATGTGGTGTATATGGATTTCAGCAAGGCGTTCGATAAGGTTCCCCACAATAGGCTGTTGTACAAAATGCGGAGGAATGGAATTGTGGGAGATATAGCAGATTGGATCAGAAATTGGCTTGCTGAAAGAAGACAGAGGGTGGTAGTTGATGGGAAATGTTCATCCTGGAGACCAGTTACTAGTGGTGTACCGCAAGGGTCGGTGTTGGTTCCACGGCTGTTTGTCATTTTTATAAATGACCTGGATGAGGGCGTAGAAGGATGGGTTAGTAAATTTGCAGACAACACTAAGGTCGGTGCAGTTGTGGATAGTGACGAAGGATGCTGTAGGTTGCAGAGAGACATAGATAAGCTGCAGAGCTGGGCTGAGAGGTGGCAAATGGAGTTTAATGCAGACAAGTGTGAGGTGATGCACTTTGGTAGGAGTAACCGGAATGCAAAGTACTGGGCTAATGGTAAGATTCTTAGCAGTGTAGATGAGCAGAGAGATCTCGGTGTCCATGTACACAGATCCTTGAAAGTTGCCACCCAGGTTGACAGGGCTGTTAAGAAGGCATACAAGTGTTTTAGCTTTTATTAATAGAGGGATCAAGTTCCGGAACCAAGAGCTTATGCTGCAGCTGTACAAAACTCTGGTGCGGCTGCACTTGGAGTATTGTGTACAGTTCTGGTCACCGCATTATAAGAAGGATGTGGAAGCTTTGGAAAGGGTGCAGAGGAGATTTACTAGGATGTTGCCTGGTATGGAGGGTAGGTCTTACGAGGAAAGGCTGAGGGACTTGAGGCTGTTTTCATTAGAGAGAAGGAGGTTGAGAGGTGACTTAATTGAAACGTATAAAATAATCAGAGGGATAGATAGAGTGGATAGGGAGAGCCTTTTTCCTAGGATGGTGACGGCGAGCACGAGGGGGCATAGCTTTAAATTGAGGGGTGAAAGATATAGGACAGATGTCAGAAGTAGTTTCTTTACTCAGAGAGTAGTAAGGGAATGGAACGCTTTTCCTGCAATGGTAGTAGATTCACTAACTTTAAGTACATTTATGTCATCATTGGACAAGCACATGGACGTACATGGAATAGTGTAGGTTAGATGGGCTTGAGATCGGTATGACAGGTTGGCACAACATCGAGGGCCGAAGGGCCTGTACTGTGCTGTAATGTTCTACGTTCTATGTTCTATATAAATACTCATCAAAAATCCTGGAATTCCAAGCAATGGGAAATTAAATCTGAAATATTTAAACTCCTTAGTGCAGCTGTCCCAGTGGTGAAAAGTTTAAACATGCATATTTCTTCAGCTTTGGGAAACTAAATACCATCTGTAATGAACCCACTGTTGCCTGGTATCCTGAGGGGGAGGGGGAAGGGGAAGGGGGTTGGTTTCTGGTGGTGGTGGCGGTAGAGGTGAGCTGATTTGTGAGTTGTGATTTGGAACAGCCTGTCCAAAAAGGGCAGATTTGGTAATAGCTTTCAACAAAGAAATTGGATCAAGACTTCAATTTGAAGGGCTTTGGAGAAGTGGGACTAATTAAATAGCTCCGCCAAAGAGCTGGCACCCAGATAATGGGCTGAGTGGCATCCTTCTGCATTGTCATTCTATGATTTAAAGTTCAAAAGCAGAGTTTCTACCCAGCCCCTGGCAACACTTGAGTAACTTGTCCACAAGCAACTCAAAGAGCCCCAATTTTAAACCACAGTGAGAATGGTGTGAACTTCACGATTGAAACCCCTTCTCTGCCCTTCCAGTGGGAGACATGGGCCTAGCTACATGTGCAACTGGGATTTGCAGCAGCAACAGGAAGGAATCAGCGCTTAAGTGAGGATCCCCCTCTCCACTCAGGCCCCAATCCCATCAGGTCCTGATCCAAATATTTAACAGAATGCACCTGCCAGTTTCAGGCAAGCACGTTTACTGGCCACTCAGGTAGCTGGTTAAAATCCACCACAAAAGAGCTGGGATGCTGGTGGGAAATACTACCAGATTTTCAGCTTGTGTTCTGTCAGTTTTGACTGACGTTAGCTGCAGTGAATGTTTTTCTGATCTCTCTAACCTCCTCCAGCCTTGCAAGGTCTCTACATTTCTCACTTTCCAGCCTCACAAACATCCTAAAATTGGATCACTTCATCACTGACAGTCATCGCTGCTGAGAATTTCTTTCTAACCCTGTCTGCTCTCTCAACTTTTAATTCTTAAATCTGACTCTGTGACCAAGCTTTGGTCTGCTATCCTAATAGCTCTTTATATGGCTGGGTGTGAAATGTTGTTTAATCCTGCAAAATACCTTTGGATGTTTTACAATGTTAAAGGTGCCACATAAATATGCATTTTTTTTTTGAGAAATCTTTCTTGATAGCAGTACCCCAACATGTCTACCATAAGCCTGACCCTATGTCCTCTTGCGCTACAATTTTTTTGGTTCACTTTTTCTACCCATTAAGTTTCCCATAAACCTCCGAAACGTCTCAGAATGTATTTATTGCCCAATAAGTATTGCAGCAACTTGTCAAGGCTCCTTCAACAGCATTTTCCAATTCTGCATTCTCTACCATGAAGGGCAGTAGATATATGGGAACATCACCACTTGCAAGTTCCCCTCCAAGCCACTCATCATCCTGACCTAGAAATAATCACCTATCCTTCATTGTCACTGGGTCAAAATCCAGGAATTCTCTCCTTCAGGACATTGTGGGGTTACCTACAACACATTGATTGCAGTGGATCAAGAACCCAACTCAGCACCGCCTTCGGCAGGGAACGGAGAAGGGACAGATGATAAATGCTGGCAACACTTGCACCCAATGATCGAAAATTAAAAAGTTACCTTGCGCTTGTGATTAAAGATATTGCAGACTGGTGGTTTCCCTGGGGGCCGGGGCTTGCTTCTGATCACTTCAATCCCGAGTCTGTCCTGAAACATGGAGAGCACTAGCAGGTGCTTTACTGAATGGGAAAATGAAGACAGTCAGTGTAAGAATGGTCATTACAAGGTGTTCCTGCAAAGTAAAATGGCCAACAGCACAGATTCACCATCTGACAATCAGCACAAGCATCTCTTCTTCCAAACACACACACACAAAATCACAAACCTAGACAGCTATTCTCCACAGTCATTGAACTTCTGTCCATTGAAATAATTAGGAGTTGAATTGCAAGCTGCTTAGTGCCCAGGGCATCAATCCCAGCTTGACAATTTGACACAATGATACATACATTCATGGGATGTTTGTGTCGCTGACAGGGCAGGCATTTGTGGGTGATCCTTAATTGCCCTCGAACTGAGTAGCCTGCTGAGCTTCTTCAAACGAACAGTTAATTAGGAGTTTAACACATTGCTGTGGGTCAGTAGGCCAGACTGGGTAAAGACAGCAGGTTTTCTTTGCTAAGTGATGTTAGTGACCCAGCTGGGTTTTTACAACAATCAGTGATAGCAATAGTCACCATCACTAAGACTAGCTTTCACAGATTCATAGGGTTTTACAGCACAGAAAGTGGTCCTTCAACCCATTACATCCATGCCAGTAATCAAGCATCTATCTACTCTAATCTCTTCTCCAATACTTGGCCAATATCTTTGTATCCTAAAGTGTTTCAAATGATTATCTAAATGTTTTGAATGTTCCACATTTAACACCATCTCAGGTAGTGAGTTCCAGGTAACTGAAAGTGAAAAAAAACTTCCTTAAATGTCCTTTGGATCTGCTGCTCTTTTCCTTAAATCTACACTGCCTGGTTATTGATCCCTCCACGAAGGGATAAAGTTTCTTTCTCCCTCCCTCATATATGTCTCTCATAATTTCATAGACCTCAGTTAGGTCCCCCCTCACCTGCACTGCTCAAAGGAAAACAACTCCAGGTTATCTAGTCTGTCTTCATATTGAATCATGCCAGGCCACACAACCTCCTGGTGAATCTTCTGGACACCATCTCCAGTATAATCTCATCCTTCCTGTAATGTGGCAACCAGAACTGTACGCAGTACTCCAGCTTCAGGCTAACTGAAGTAACATGCTGCCACATTGTAATTTCCTTGATCTTGTATTCAATACATTGACTAATGAAGGCAAGTATCCCACAGAGCTTCATAACTATTTTATCACCTGTCCTCTTGCCTTCATGGATATATGGACATGCACACAAAGGTCGTGTTGAACTATCTAGGGTCCCACCATTCATCATGTACTTCCCTGTCTTGTTAATCCTCCCAAAATGCATCACCTCACACTTTTCGGGATTAAGTTCCATTTGCAATCATTTTGCCTATCTGACCAGCCCATCTATATTGTCCTGTATTTAAACCTTTCCTCCTCGCTTCTGACCATGCAATCAATTTCATATCATTTGCAAACTTACTGATCAAGCCTCCCACATTCATGGTTAGATCATCAATTTCCACAACAAAGAGGAAGGGGCACAGTACCAAATCTTGAAGTATGCCATTGGACACAAGCTTCCATCATAAAAAAAACAACATTCAATCAGTGTTATCTCTAATTTTCTTTCTGCATAGGCTCCAAGGCTCATGTAAGGCAAAAAATTCTGGAACTGGAAGTCAATGCTAAAACTGACATGTCAACGCCGATCATTGTGCACAGAACTATGGAGTGGCTGCATATATGTTACAAGGAACATTGTCTTCAACCATCACCTTCTGCCTCGTTCCAATAATTTTGGATCCAATTTGGCAAATTACCCTGAATGCCAATAGCTCTTACCTTCTTGAACCAACTTCTCATGCAAGACCTTGTCAAATGTCTTACTGAAGTCTGTGTGGACAACATTCACAGCACTACATAAATCCAGTCACCATAAGACCATAAGACATAGGAGCAGAAATTAGGCCATTTGGCCCATCGAGTCTGCTCTGCCATTCAATCATGGCTGATAAGTTCCTCAATCCCATTCTCCCGCTTTCTCCCCGTAACCCTTGATCCCCTTGATAATCAAGAATCCATCTATCTCAGTCTTAAATGTACTCGTTGACCTGGCCTCCACAGCCTTCCGTGGCAGCGAATTCCATAGAATCTCTGGTTGAAGAAGTTTCTTCTTATCTCCATTCTAAAAGGTCTTCCCTTTGCTCTAAGGCTGTGGCCTTGGGCCCTAGAGTCTCCTACCAATGGAAGCATCTTCCCAACATCCATTTTGTCTAGGCCATTCAGTATTCTGAAAGTTTCAATTAGATCTCCCCTCATCCTTCTAAAGTCCAGAGTATAGTCCCAGAGTCCTCAAACGTTCCTCATATACTAAACTTTCCATTCCTGGGACTATACTCGTGTACCTCCTCTGAACTTGCTCCACTGCCAGTACGTCCTCCCTGAGGTATGGGGCCCAAAACTACACACAGTACTCCAAATATGGCCTGATCAGAACCTAATAAAGCCTCAGTAGTACATCCCTGCTTTTATATTCAAGTCCTCTTAATATAAATGCCATCAATGCATTTGCCTTTCTGACTACTGACTCAGCCTGCAAGCTTACCTTGAGAGAATCCTGGACTAGAACTCCCAAGTCTCTTTGCACTTCAGACTTTTGAATTTTCTCCCTGTTTAAAAAATAGGCCATGCCTGTCTTCATCTTACCAAAGTGCGTGACCTCACACTTTCCCAAGTTGCACTCCATCTGCCACTTCTTTGCCCATTCTCCCAACCTGTCCAAATCCTTCTGCACCCTCTCCACCTCCTCAATACTTGTCCCTCCATCTATCTTTGTGTCGTCTGCAAACTAAGCCAGAACGTCCACAGTTCCTTCATCATGATCATTAATATATAAAGTGAAGAATTGTGGTCCCAACACTGACCCTCATGGAACACCACTTGTCACCAGCTGCCATCCTCAGAAAGACCCCTTTATCCCCATTCTGTACTTTTTGCCAGACAGCCAATCTTCTATCCATGCTAGCACTCTGCGTCTAACACCTCGGGCCCTTATCTTACTCAGCAGCGTCCTTATCAAAGGCGTTCTTGAAGTCCAGGTAGATAACATCCATTGGCTCTCCTTGGTCTACCCTGCTCATTACTTCCACAAAGAATTCTAGCAGATTTGTCAGGCATGACCTCCCCTTGATGAAACCATGCTGACTTTGCCCTACTTTACCATACACTTTCAAATATTCAGAAATCTCATCCTTTACAATGGACTCCAAAATCTTACCCACAATCGAAGTTAGGCTAATCGGCCTGTAATTTTCCATCTTTTGCCTTACTCCCTTTTTAAACAGGTGTCATGTTAGCGATTTTCCAGTCTTCTGGGACCCTCCCTGAATCTAGCGATTCATGAAAGATCACCACTAATGCTTCCACTATCTCTTTAGCTATCTGCTTTAGAACTCTGGGGTGTAGTCCATCCGGTCCAGGTGATTTGTCCACCGTTAGGCCAATCAGTTTTACTAGCACCTCTTCCTTGGTGATGGCTACTATACTCAGCTCTGCCCCCTGACTCTCTTCAATTTTTGGGAGATTACTCGTGTCCTCCACCATGAAGACTGACCGAAGTAATTATTCAGTTCCTCAGACATTTCCATGTTCCGCACTAATATCTCTCCACCGTCATTTTCCAGTGGTCCAATGTCCATTTTTGCCCCTCTTCTTGCCTTTTATATACCTGAAGAAACTCTTACAGTCTTCATTTATATTACTGGCTAGCTTACCGTCATATTTAATCTTCTCCCTCCTTATTTCTTTTTTTGTTGCTCTCTGTTGGTCTTTGAAAATTGAAAATTCCTACATGAGAAATTCAGTCAAACCTGTCAGACATGATCATCCCTGAAAAAGCTATGCTTACTATCCTTGATTAACCCCTGCCTCTTTAAGTGTAGTTTAATTCTGTTGCTCAGAACTTTTCCAGTAATTTCTCTGCGACTGATTTAGACTCACTAGCCTTTAGTTTCATGGTTTATCCCCACCAGCCTTCTTGAATGATGATACATCAGCTGTCCTCCAGTTTTCTTGAACCCCTCCTCTTTCAGGAGAGGATTTAAAAATTAATGTCAGAGCTCCTGCAACCTCTTCCCTTGCGCACCCCCAGCAATCCCTCACTACAGCAGACTGGTACACATCACTTCTGGGTTTGGAACCTATCCAAGTTTAATCCTGCTAAGACAGCTAATACCTCCTTCATCTAAAGCATAATTTGTTTATGTGTCTCATGGTCCTCTTCCCTGGATTCTACATTGGCATCATTCTTTCTATAATGAATACAGATGTAAGGCACTCATATCAAACCACACCTACGTCTTCAGGTTCCATCATAGTTTGCCCCTTAGATCCCTGATGGGTTTTCAATCTTTCCTTGCTTATCCTCTTGCCCTTAATATACTTATAAACTACGTTTACATATTCTCTTATTTTACCTGCCAGTGCCCTTTCATGCCCAAAGTTCATATTCCTAAATTGTACTTTATTTTTGGTGCACCTCCAGGGTGTCTGGTGTTCTAAGCCCTTGGTACTGAACGTGAACTTCTCTTTTCTTCCTTATACAAACCTGTATATTGCTCATTATCCAGGCTTCTCTGTAATCTTTGGTCCCACTTTTCAACTTTACAAGAACAAGCTGGCACTGCAATTTCACTATTTCCATTTTAAAAGACTTGCGCTTCTTTAACTTACAGATTTATGGAATGAAGTTAAATTCCACCAGGTACCGCAATGGAATTTAAACCCCTTAGCATGAGTCTTACTAGTCCAGTGATATTACTACTACATCACCATCTTTCCTCTAACTGCAGAGGCAGCTGAATCTCTTCCTGCATTTAGTTAACAGCCAATAACTTTCCTTTTTTATTTGCCCAAAAATTCTCTACTTTCCCAAGTCCTATTCCAGAGAATAAAGTGAAGCTACTGCCAACAGAGCTCGAACAAACCAGGTACAGGTCAGGGACCTAAACTGAGGCAATGCTGGTCAGCACAGCTTAGAAACATTGCAGCCTTTCACCTGCTTTAGAATTTCACTGCAGATTACCATTCAACCACAGCTCTGATCTGATCACAGTGCACAATACTCTCCTGAGGAGGAACATCAGAAACAAGAGCAGGAGTGGACTAAACAGCCAGTTGAACCTACTCTGTCATTGAATACAACCATGGCTTATTTGCACAAATCACTTTCTTGCAAGCTCCCTGTGTCCTTTGATTCCCTGAAAGATTGAAAATCTGTCTATTTCAGCTTTTGATAAAAGTAAACTACATTTTACTTGGGATGATGGTCCCTTTGACAATTAGGATCTGATTTCTGGCTAACAGTCACTGGCTTCCAGTAAGTGATCATTGGTTTAGGTTCCTGGGACCAACCTGGCATTAGTTAATTAATCCTTTCTTTTGGAGAAATTAGTGGGCCTGATAAATCCCTGGGACCTAATACTCTGCACTCCATAGCATTGAAAGAGATGGAGATAGTGAATATATTGGTGATCATTTTCCAAAAATGTAATAGATTTTGGAATGATTTGTGCACATTGGAAGGTAGCAAATGTCACACCACTATTTAAGAATAAACAGAGAGAGAAACTAGAAACTACATAAGTACTAGGGAAAATGCAAAAATCTATTATTTAGGCTATCACAAATGAATGCTTAAATTGTGATGATCTGATTGGGCGTGGTTAGCATAGATGTGAATGGGAAATCATGCTTGATCAACCTGTTGAAATTGTTTTAAGATATTATTTACAGAATTAAGGGGAGTTAGCAGATGTAATGTACTCGAATTTTCAGAAGACTTAACAAAATCTTCCACAGGAGATACGATGCCAGAATTAAAGCACATGGGATAGGCACTAATGTACTGGCCTGGCTTAAGGAGGCCAACTAATAGAAAACAGACAGCAGGTATAAATGGCCATTGTTGCCTTGGCAGGCAGATTAGACAGATTACATTATGGGTAAATATAACATTATGCATTTTGGCAGGAAAAACAGAGGAGCTGATTATTACTTAAATGGAGAAAGACTGAAGAAAGCTAAAGAATCAAGGGATTTGGGAGTCCTCATCCAAGAATCACAAAATGCTAGCATCCAGTTTCAGGGGTTATAGGGAAAGTAATTGGAATATTGACCTTTATCTCAAAAAGAATAGAACACAGAAGTAGGGAGGTTTTGCTAAAACTATACAAGGCACAAGCCTGGAATACTGCGAACAGATTTGGTTCCCTTATCTGAGGAAAGATATACTGACATTGGACGTAGTCCAGAGAAGGCTCACGAGACTTATACCAGACATGGAGGATACTGTCTTATGAGGAGAGTGGACCAGTACTTTAGAATATAGAACGAGGGATGATCTGATTGAAACATTCTTGATTCTTACAGAACTTGAAAGATATGGATAGGCTGTTTCCCCTTGTGGGACAGTCTAGGACCAGACAGTATAATCTCAGAATAAGAGGTTGCACATTTAATACAGAGATTAGGAGAGGAGTGAATCTGTGGAATTCTTCAACACAGAGGGCTATTCAGGCTGGGTCATTAAGTATATTCAAGGCTGAGATAGACAGGTTTATAATCAATAAGGGAATCATTGGTTATGGTGAAAAGGCAGATATCTGAAGTTGATCATTATCGGATCAGCCAGGATCTTAATGAACGGTGGAGTTGACTCTATGGGCTGACTGGCCTATTTCTGCTCTTACATCTTATGGTGTTATAGTTTTATGACAGGAGAATTCTAGATTCCCAAATGGGGAAATATCATACCTGCATTTATCCTGCCTGTCCGTTTAAGTATTTTGTAAGCTTCAATGAACTCATCCCTCATAAAAACTCAAGAGATTACAGAGATAATGGGAACTGCAGATGCTTGAGAATCCAAGATCACAAAGTGGGGGGCTGGATGAACACAGCAGGCCAAGCAGCATCTTAGGAGCACAGTGCTTCTAAGATGCTGCTTGGCCTGCTGTGTTCATCCAGCCCCACACTTTGTTCATCCAGCCCCATACTTTGTTATCAAGAGACTACAGGCCCAGTTTGCACAATATATCTTCACAATCGTGCTGTTGCCTGTCTATTGAGACTCTTATTCAAATAATAGCCATTGGAACTTTTATACTCACCGACAGGAAATATGAAATGATGGCGAGGTGATGGCTGATGGCTTGGGGACCCAGGTTGGAATCCTACAGATGGTGGAATTCGAAATCAATGAAAATTTGGAATTAAGAGCTCAATGATGACCATGAGAACATTGTTTAATGTCGAGAAAAACCCATCTAGTTCACTAATGTCCTTCAGGGAAAGAATTCTGCCACCCATACCCAGTCTGGCCTATATGTGACTCCAGGCCCACAGCAATGTGATGGACTCCTATCTGCCCTCTGGATAATTAGGGATGGGCAATAAATTCTGGCCCAGCCAGTGATGCCCAAATCCCATTATCGAACTGAAAAAAAAGGACTTCTCCTCTCTGATGAAGGGTCTAGGCCCGAAATGTCAGCTTTTGTGCTCCTGAGATGCTGCTTGGCCTGCTGTGTTCATCCAGCTCCACACTTTGTTATCTACTTCTCCTAAGTTTAATGGATAATAGGAAATCTAGGGTAGCTTTTTGGGGGTGTGAAAAGCTAAATCCTTGACTGCAATGTCATCTCAGAAAGGTTTAACATCATCCTGAAAAAGAGTACTTGCTCAGTACTGAATGTCCAATATACAGTGGTGCCTCAGTTCTAAACCTTTAACAGTGCATCACTCCCTCAGTACTGATCCTCTGACAGTGCAGTGCATCTCAGTACAGACCCTCTCTGACAGTACACCAATCCTTTACTACTGCCCCTCCAACAGTGCAGCAGTCCCATAGTACCCCTCAGCTGCACTATTCCCTCAGTACTGACCCTCCAACAGTGCAGCAGTCCCATAGTACCCCTCAGCTGCACTATTCCCTCAGTACTGACCCTCCAACAGGGCACACCCTCAGTTCCAATGGTGCAGAATAGCTCAGTCTCTGACAGTCATGTGCTCCTTCAGTAACTCCTTTGACAGTGCAGTTTCCTCTAACTGACCCTCCAACAGTGCAGAGTCTTTCAACTGCCCTACCGTAAGTCTAGTGATGCCTCAGTACTGAATCTCCAACAGTGCCGCACTCCCTGTCCATCCATCAGTGGAGTAGGGAAGTCATGCTAATGTCAATGCACTAGTGAGCCAGAGGCCAGGATTAATTGTCTGGGGAGAGAGGTTTAAATTTCATCATGAAATAAGAAACTGGGATTGACAGGTGATGCTAGCAAAGGTGACTGTGGAACTTTACCAGTAGTAAAATCCCATGTGGCTCACCAGCAAGAACCTTGATGGGCAGAAAATTTGCTGTTCTTACCAGTCTGGTTGCTGTCGAGAGCAATTAGAGATGGTCAACAAATTATGGCCTTGCCAGTGATGGTCACAGTCAATGGAATTAAAATTAGACTGTCCTTCTAACAGTGCAAAACTCCCTTGTTCAGTACTGCACTGTGGACCATTTGCCTCAAATATGTACACACTTCAAAGTGGAACTTAATTCAGGACATCCTTATTGCCATGCAATTTCTTTTGGAACTTTAACAGTTTATGGAAAACATGTGAAGCCAAAACCACAACCAGTGGAGGTGGGCTCTTGTGAGGCAGTGATCACGTCCCTGCTTCTAAGTCAGGAGGTCTGGTTTCAAGTCCCATCCTCTTCAAAGGTGTGCGTTAGAAAATATAAAATCAGAGCCATCAATATAAGACAGTCTCTATTAATACCAACTGAAAAGTCTTTACTCAGAGTGGTGAGAATTTGGAACTTGTTAACCACAGGAGTAGCTGAGGTAAAGAGTAAAGATACATTCAAGGAAATAAGCCCATGAGAGGGAAAGGAACAGAAGGAGTGACAGAAGGAGACTGGGGGAAGGCTCATGTGAAGTATCAACGCCAGCATGCGCAGGAACATAAAAGTCTATGGCCTCTGAGATCAAATAACAAATTGAATCCAAAACTGGCTCAGCAAATGGAAGCAATATGCAATGGTCGATAGATATTTTTATGGCTGGAAGGTAATTTCCAATGGAGTTCTACATTGCAACTTCATTGTAGAAAGTTTGAAACTTAATCCTTTGCTTTCCATATCAATGACTTAAATGTATGAGGTCATGATTAAGAAGTTTGCTGGTGATAACAAAAATTGTGTGATTGATAGTGCTCTAATTTCTAAGAAATAAACAGCTTGTCTATAGTCAGGGGGTAAGAATTTAAATCTCATGTCTTGGTACTTGCTGTGCATCTGTATGAAGATCCCATTAACTCAAGAGGATAAATGGTTGCAGCAACATGATGCAGTACCGGAGTAGCAGGCAACAGGATTTTTGTAGATGGTCAGTTTGTTGAGTGCCGGAAAGAGACAAACAGCTAACAGTTCCTCGTCATCCGTTATCTACAACACAAAGCATATAAACAAAAAATAAAAGGGACCCATTTGTTAAGTGCAGTCTTTCCATGTGTTTTTTCCACCTGGCACTGTTCCAGTGATGTCCAAGGCTTAGCTGTGCATGAGGAAAATACCCTGAATCTGGCGTCTACAGGGTTTTCACCTTATGGTCCTCCTCATCCTGACATCTTTCTGGCTCAGTTTAGCAGCTGAATAGGGGACGGCAACTAAAGCTGCTTCAAAGACTGGGAAGAATTTGCTTGGCTCATCATTCCTGTGCTGGGTCTTTGAAACAGCTATTCAGTTGGGGAAGGTATTGTTGCAGTGTTAATTTCACTGGACTAGTGTTCCAGAGTCCCACATTAACTGCTCTCTGAAATGGTGCAGCAATGCCCCTCAATTCAAAGGCAATTAGGGGATGGGAAACAAATGTTCATTTTACCAGTGACACACAATCCATGTAATTATAAATAGTGAACTGGTTCTACAGGTTGACCATTTGGTCACTGAAATATTGGTTCCATGGATTCATAAACTGCAACAGTTCAGATACCTTTCCTGTCCCATTACAACTGAATTCAAAAATAGAACAAGATGTTTTGGGGGCAGAACTCACTTTTGTATCTTATTTTACTTTTAGCAGGAAACTACTCTCCTTGCCTATTTGGAGGACTAAGAAGATTGAAATATCTGGCTAAGATCCAACTAAATCAGGTCAATGACATAATAAAACAAACCCTATTACACACAGTCTGTATGAGTTATAGGTATCTATATTAATTTTGTTTATTTGTTCATGCGAGGCATCATTGGCTGGGCCAGCATTTATTCCTCATCTCTAACTCTAAATCAAAAGAATTCTTCAGATGATAGTAACTTCCTTACTTCACTAATTATACCAGATAGGTCCAGAAGACTGGATATGACCTCTTGAAGGATCATCAGTATGTTGTACAAATACAGGTGCCATATATCAAAAACTGTGTGTGTGTGTGTGTGTGTGTGTGTGTGTGTGTGTGTGTGTGTGTGTGTGAGAGATTGACTGTTCTCAGGGGTTGGCTGTTGGCACTGTTGTGCCTGCTTGTGGTGTTTTTATCTCTTCCGTTGTCACTGAAGAAAAATATCCATAATTCAATGATTGACTGTACATGTTGATCAATGATCCACTAACTCTCCAAGTTGGAAAGTGTCACATTAAACTAAAACAGCTGCAGTGTGAATTAGAATAAATCTGGATCTCAAATGTCCAGAATTATTCTGATGCAACTTGGTGGCCCACAATCATCATTTGTCTGCAGCAACTTACCACGGGTAGAATTAGGGAGTTGACTGTAATTCTTGCCATCAATCCTCATGTATGCAATCAGATAACTGAGGGAAAAACTAAAGGACATTGGGGAATGAGAGTAACTGAAATGGAATCTAGACATTACCTTATTTTTTGCAAGGCTGAGGTGTCTGAGCCCTGAGAATGGAGGGAGAAATTCATTCTTCTGTTTCAGAAAACACATTGGTTTTATTTTGGGAGGCTGAAGCAATGCTGCCAAACTCTCTTGCCCCTGAAACAAAGGAATGAGAGAAGGATAATTTTTATTTTGTTCAAACATCCTAAAAATGAACATAATACGCCACCTCAATCATTACTGGTATCACAATAAAAGCAAAATGCCAATGCTGTAAGTCTGAAATAAAAGCAACAAGTGTTGGAAAAATTCTGCATTCTGGTAGAATCTGTGGAGAGAGGAACAGAGTCAATGTTTTGAATCCAATATGACTCTTCTTCAGAGTGACAGCAACTCTCTGATTGGTTCCTGAGCAGATGAACAGCTAAAGTGCTTACAATACAGGAGGAGAATCCTCCAGATTGCAGAAAAACAAGATCGCTTTCTATCTCTCTCTCAACTTGGAGTGAAGTAACCAAAGTCTGGAGTACAGCTGAATATTCTCTCTCACACTTCCTGCAAGTTGCTACCAATAAACAACAAGACTCACAATTAGTATGCCAAATACCCTGTGTCTTCCGCAAATAATAAAAGCATCTGTAATAAGGAAATTGAAGAACAAAGCTGTCATCAAAATATGTCCCCCAGTAATTTTTTCCTGCACCCATATTTGTTTGTTCGTGTACATAAGGATTTAAGAAGGGGGTTATAGTTTTATCTCAAACAGTTATGTTGATAATTCATATTTTTGTTTTAGTGTAGTTACAGTTGATTTGTTTGGAACAAATGGTAGTTTCTTGTGAAGTACAGAAACCTAGTTAGTGTTTTCTGTTATCCTGAATCCATCAGACAGGTAAGTTGGGGACTTTGAGTACATTGATTAAATTTTTACCTTTTGTGATGATTCCAGGAATAGTGGAACTCAAGTATGAGTGCACTTTCCAAAGTGGGTTGTAACTCTGTGTACAGTCTTCACCATTAGAATACAGGAAGGTTGTGATTACACTAGGGAGAGCACAGAGGAGATTTGACACTGTCAGGAATGGAGAATTGTAGCGATGAGGAAAGACTGTCTAAGTTGACATTGGTCTCTGTGAAAGAAAAGAGGCTGAAGGGAGATTGAATTAAGATGTGTAAAATTATGAAAGGGTGAAACAGAGTGAGTAGAAGGTATATGTTTCTACTATGAGAGGGCAATAACAGGGGTGTTGGTCGAAGAACTGGGGAAAATTGTGGAGTAATTTGTTCACTCACAGAGTGATATGGGTCTGAAGTTCAGAAAATGTGATGGGATAGAAACTCTCATTGCATTAAAAGAAAATTTGGAAATGCACCTGAGACGTCATAACAGGGTTATGGAGCATGCCTGAACGTGGGAATAGGGCTGACAGCTCTTTATAAGCCAATGCAGACACACTGGACAAAATGGCCTCTTGGTGCCAGACATCTACCTGTCTCCAAGGTTTTGGAGTAGATCTGCATCTTGGGTTGTGGGTGTTGAAGTTGGTTCGCTGAGCTGGTTTGTTGTTCTGCAGATGTTTCGTTACCCTGTTTGGTAACATCTGAAGTGCAGCCTCCAATGAAGCGTCGGTGTGTTTTCCCACCTGGTTTTTAAACTCTGGGGTATATACATATGGAATACATTTTCATTCCACTAAGAAGGAAACCCGGAAGTGAGGGAATCCATCACAACAGACCCCAGAGTTCAGTGAGGGAACAGGACGATAGATTTCCGAGTCAGAATGTTGAATGGCTTGGAGGAGGACTTGCAGATAGTGGTGCCGACATCCATTTTGCTTTGAAAGATTATAATACTGGGGGAAGATTGTGTAAGTTAAACTCCTGAGCAGAGCACAACTCAGAAAACTGCATTCTACAAAGTCCCTGATTCCTGCTGGGAGTTTCTTTTATATTTTTTATATTAGTCCATGGGATGTGGTGGTGAGTTGCTTTCTTGATCTGCTGCAGTCCTTGAGAGTGCCAAAATATGAAGCTGCCACAACCATTCTTAAGAAATTTAAACACACAACAATATGCCCTGCCCCCACTCAGGATATCTTACCTGCATAATGGGAAAGGGAATATTTGACTCTGAGTCACTGTGAGTGAAGGTCACTAAAGAAAATGCAGAGAACATAAATAAGCTTTTAAATGCAAAGTTAGACAGAAAGAAACACAGACTCACATTTCACAAACTCATTTTGTCAGAAAGCATTTTATGGCTCATCAAGTATTATTTTTTTGAAGTGTCTTCAGAAAAACACAGAAATTCGGAAAGACATAGCAAATTCTCACCAATGACAAGTTCACTTTTTAAAATTTTTTTATGGGATGTGGGCATCACTTGCTGGACCAGTATTTATTGCACATCCCTTGTTTCCCTTGAGAAGATGGGGGGTAGCTGCCTTCTGAGATCATCATAGAGATGATAGAATCCCTACAGTGTGGAAACAGGCCCTTCAGCCCAGCAAGTGCACACTGACCCTCAGAGCATCTCACCCAGACCCATCCCCCTCTAAACCTAATCTACACATCCCTGAACACTACAGGTAATTCAGCATGGCCAATCTACCTAGCCTGCACACCTTTGAACTGTGGGAGGAAACCGGAGCACCCAAGGAAACCCATGGGGAGAATATGCAAACTCCACACAGACAGTCACCCAAGGGTGGAATCAAACCTGGGTCCATGGCACTGTGAGGCAGCAGGGCTAACCACTGAGCCACCATGCCGCCCTCTTGAACTCTTGCAGTCCAGGTGCTGTAGGTTGACCCACAATGTCCTTAATGAGGGAATTCTAGGATTTTGACCCAGGAGTTCCTGCACATACATGTGTTCCCATGTATCTGCTGCCCTGTCCTTTGTGATGGTAGTGGTCTTGCCTTTGGAAGGTGCTGTCTAATTCTGGAGTGCATCTTTTAGATAATACACATTGATGTTACTGAGCTCATGGTGCAAGAAGTGGGTATTTGTGGATGTAGTGACAGTTAAGGGGGTTTATTTGTCCTGGATGGTGTCAAGTTTCTTGATTGTTGTTGGAGTTGCAATTGTATAGGAGATGGATGTGATCCTACACAAATACTTCATGTTGGTATTTGCTATGGAAAAAAACATGGAAGCTAGGGAACTCAACGAAATAAATGGTGTTGTCTTGAAAACAGTCCACATCAGAGATGAGGAGGTGTGTGCATCTTAAACCATAAAGGGGCCTTGGGACCTGATCAAGGGTATCCCAGGTCATTGTGGGAAACTAGGGATGAGACTGCTGTGCCCCTAGTGGGGATTATTGTCGACACCATGGGTAAGGTGCTGAAAGACTAGAGGGAGCTAATGTTGTGCCATTACTTAAGAAATCTGCAAGGAAAAAGCAGGAAACCACAGACTAGTGAGCCTGACATCAGTAATGAGTAAGTTGTTGGAGGGGATTCTGAGAGAAAGGATATATATATGCTTTTTGGAAAGATAAGGACTGATTAGGGATAGTCAGCATGGTTTTGTGCGTGGGAAATTGTGTCCTACAAACTTGACTGAATTTTTCGAAGAAGTGACCAAGAAGATAAGATGAAGGCCGAGTGGTTAGATATTGTCTAGATTGACTTTAGCAAGGCCTTCGGCAAGGTTCCTCACAGTAGACTGGTTAGTAAGGTTAGATCACACGGGATCCAGGGAAAACTAGCCAAATGGTACAAATTGGCTTGACCATAGCAGACAAAGGATGGTGGCAGAGGATTGTTGTTCAGACTGGAGGCCTGCAAATAGTGATGCGCTGCAAGGATCAGTGCCACTGTTTTTCATCATTTATATAAATGATTTGGATTAGAATATAGGAAGCATGGTGAGTAAGTTTGCAGATGACACCTAAATAGGTGGTATAGTGACAATGAAGAAGGTTACCTAAGAGTACACTGGGATCTTGATCAACTGGGTCAGTGTGCCAAGGAGAGGCAGAAGGAGTTTGAGTTAGATAACTGCCAAGTGTTGATTTTGGTAAGACAAACCAGGGCACGGACTTACATTGTTAATTGTAGGGCCCTGAGGTCTATGTACCTAGTTCCTTGAAAGTGGCATCACATTTAGACAGGGTTGTGAAGAAGGCATGCTTGCCTTCATCGGCAACAGCACTGAGTGCAGGAGTTGGAGCATATGTTATGCCTGTCCAAGACACTGGTAAGACCACATTTGGAGTACTGCATACAATTCTGGTCATCCTATTACAGGAAGGATGTTATTAACTGAAAAGGGTGCAAAAAAGATTTACAAGGATGTTACCAAGACTGGAGGGTTGTTGTGCTAACCCTCAGACAGCTCCACACTGCCTCAGTACTGACCTAACATCAGTGCAGCATTCCCTCAGTACGGACCTACCATCAGTGCAGCATTGCCTCAGCACTGACCCTCTGATAGTGTAGCAGTCCCTCAGCACTGACCCTCTGATACTGTAGCACTGCCTGAGTGCCAATCCTCTGACAGAACAGCACTCTATCAGGATTATACTGTGACAGTGTAGCACTTCCCCAGTGCTGACCCTCAGACAACTCCACACTCCCTCCGTACTGACTCTCAGACTGCACCAACTGTCTCAGCACTGACCCTCAGACAACAGCAGCTCTCTTACGACTCGCCCTCCGACAATGCACCCCTCCCCCAGTACTGACCCTCTGACAGTGCGGCACTCCCTCAGTACTGACCCTCTGACTGTGCGGCACTCCCTCAGTACTGACCCTCTGACAGTGCGGCACTCCCTCAGTACTGACCCTCTGACTGTGCGACGCTCCCTCAGTACTGACCCTCTGACAGTGCGGCACTCCCTCAGTACTGACCCTCCGACAGTGCGGCACTCCCTCAGCACTGACCCTCCGACAGTGCGGCACTCCCTCAGTACTGACCCTCCGACAGTGCGGCACTCCCTCAGTACTGATACTATGACAATGCAGCAGTCCCTCAGTTTTGATTGTATGCGCTCTCATACTTTTGTATTTGTAATTGAAGAAAATGTGAGAATAAGGGATTGTGCTGGCTGGAAGTCCTTTTGTCATTGGAAGAAAGGAGGATGGAAGGCAGAGGACCAGGATCTAAAATACTTTGCAATTTGATGCTTCAGTGGTAATGCGAGGGCTTTGTAAATAGACACTATGGTATTGAACTCAATGTGCAGAATCCTGTGTAAGCACCACAACTAAAATTCCCCATGCCTTCTTTTCAGGAAGGGCTGCTAAATCATATTCCCCTCAAACATTTGACAGGCCACAAAAGGCCTTTACTGGTATTAAAGACCCTAGGGAAAGATACCCCACCTACCAAGAGCAACCAGTCCAGCAGCTTTGTTAATGGCTTTGTCACTGAGCAGCTACTGACTACAGACAGTATGGTATTCACCAGAGATATAGGATCATACTGGATCCCAGGCCACTTGAATAATAGCTTGTAGGATTGGGGGTGCTTTTGAGGGGTTGGATTCATTGGAGGACTAAGATTGGTTTTACAGCAAACACAGGGGGTGACACTCAGCACAGAAGCTGCAATCTATCCCCAAAAAAACCTTCCTGCTACTGTATCCCTCAATCAGGCACTGAGTGCTGTTGAACGATCGGTAACCCTCCTAAACCTCAGAAACCTGAAAGCAACCCCAAACCTGTTTGGGTGCCCCCTCCATGCATGGCGAGTTTCCAGCCTGCTCTCTATTCATACCGGTGGAATTGAGATGCTTTTGCTGGGAGGGGGGTGGGGCGGGGTGGGGATAAGTGGTAATGACAGTCCATAGACCTTCCCACCACTGACTTAATCTGTTTGGATGCCAATGGACTCTCAATGCCATACTTCCGCTTGATTAAATGCCCCCCACTTTTCTACACGGCCATCTAACCCACAATGGGACGTTGGACCAGTGCTTAATGCTCTGGGACATGTCAAATTCATTCTTCAGAGGTAGCTTTTACACATTGTTATTCATTGCCTGTCCCGGTGTGGCAAAAGTGCAGTTCGATCATGAGCTCAGCCGCATGTATAGGACAAGCTGTCAGAGGATGTGGTGGAGATGGGTACATGAATAAGTAGGGTTTAGAGGGATATGAGCCAAATGCCGGCAAATGGAGTAGGTCAGCTTGGGATGCCTGGTTAGCACGGACAAGTTGGAGCGAGGGTGTGTTTCCCTGCTATATAATTGTACGACTCTTTGACAATCAAACGAAGGACTAATACATGTCCAAGTCATCATGGTGAGTTACCTGATAGGGTCTTGATAGTAGCTGTGCTCTCATGCACCAGCTGCTTTTGTTTGCCAAGGAGGTGGTGGGCACAGAATCATGATTTCCAACAGAGCAGCTTTTGTGAGTTGCTGCAATGCATTCCGTGGTTTGTACATATTGCAGTCATGTTGCAGCCATGGGTGGATAGGATCCGAATCAAATGAAATTTGTCCTAGATGGTGTCAAACATCTGGAGTGTTGCTGTAGGATTTTGGACAACCCTGACTCTTGTCCCTTATCTAGTGTTATAAAGTGCAGATAGTGGACTTTGGGTAAGGGCAAGTGGACTGGTCTCCCATCATCAAATCATCTCTGACAGTCCATCTCTTCCAGGCTCACTCTGCTATCAGAAGGCAGCCATCATCTGTGATCACATATTTAGGGAAAGGGATGAAAAACAAATTGTAAAATAAACCCACCATCAGTAACATTATTTTCCCACTCTTCCGTCTTCTCTCCTATCTCTTCCACTGTTTTCTCCTCTGTTTCAGTTATTTTTAGCTTTTCTTTGCTGGCTTCAATATCAGATTGAAACTCATTAGTCTCCATTTCCTCCCCTTTTGGACACTGAATGGGCTGTTTGAATTGGTTTACAATGGACTGGCAAAGTGGATCATCTTCAGTCCTCTCCAGCAGTGAGAGTGCCATCTGCTGCAGGTAGGGAACCCCAGTGAAGTTGTTCTTGTCGAGGTTTAAGTACTTTAAGCTATATAACATTGAAAAAGAAAACACTGGTAAGGTACGATATTGCAGGTGGATTAAAGGGTGAGCTTGGGGGTTGTTGGAGGGATAGGTGACAATTTTATTGAGAAATCAAAGGTAAAATGTTCAGCCCTACACTGAAGGTCAGGTAATTCAATGACAAGAAATGATGATGCATAATGAGGACTGGTGCATTTCCCTTTTCTCAACTAGTTACTCAGCCCCTCCTTGTGAAGATGTACAAGGCTAAGAGAATGGAGAACTTTTGGAACTGCCCACTGGAGTGGTGAAGAAAAGGTTTGGTTTGACTAATCTGTCTGTGATCCTCTCTCTTTGAAATACAGGATTTACTGGATGATAAAAAAGTCTACTTCTCTTTCTGCAATCAAGCAGTCACTTGATACAATGATAAAAGGAGTTGCTGATGAGCTACAGAGATCAATGTCTTATCAATGAGTCTACAACAAATCCAGATATGAGGTAAGGAAAAATCCAAGAAAGGAATATTTTGTGAACAATTGGTCTAATGTCACCTGTTTATTTCAAGCAGAGTACACTCACTACACCTCAACATACTCATAAGCCGTATAACAAAATGTTATTTTCTGAATTACATATGTACAATTTTAATTTGAACGATACATCACTCACTCACTGAAATATTGCTTTCTACAGATTACTCTCAGGCTCAGGTCCTATCCTCCAGTTCTGGAGAAAATAAAACAGTCTACATTATCTAGTTTTTCCTCACACAAACCACATTGGATTTAGTTTTCTGATTTCGTTTTAAAATGGACCCATTCATACTTTTTAAGAACAGAGAGCAGCAATTAAAAGTAACACCCATAACTACCCATCACCACCCTCACTTCCACAACCTCTATCCTACATATGTTTTGATAGACTAATCCTATACACTAATCTTCACACTACATCCCTGTTGACTCTCCAGGAACATACTTCCTTCTCATTCACCTGATGAATAATGCATTTTCCTATGAACAAGATATGTAAATAATTGATGATTATGCTTTCCAAGTTAAACATAATAGCACACAAGAGAAAAGGTGATTTATTCTTAAAAATAATCATGCCCTGGACAAATCTAATTGAAAGTTTGATGTTGTAATAGAGAAGGCAGATGAAGGGAAAGCAGTGGGATTTTGACTCAATGGATTTTAAGAAAACTTCTGACAAAGTAACACAAAAAGACTTGTGAACAAAATTGGGGTTTAGGGAATAGGATGATAAAAAACAGATAAAGAACAGAAATCAGCAAGTCATGGTGAACAGTTGTTTTAAAGTTTGCAGGACAGAAGAAATGCCAAGAATTATGCAGGGATTGCCGTATTTTTATATTCATTGTGATCAAGGTGTGTGTTATTAACATCTGGGAATTTTAAAGGTGAAACAGATGTGTAGTGATAGTGTTGCAAAGGTAATGTTTTTAAGGAGATCAGAAAGTTATTTGAAACAGTGAACTAAATATATCATTTTCATCTAGATGTTAAGTGCCTAGCAGGATACTTCTAGTGCTATCTGATAAAATGTTCAGTGCTTGTTCAGTTCCAGTGCTAATGCATGGAAATGAGGGACAGAGACAGCATTGACCATAAGTGATCATAGTATAATTTTAGGCTACTGTAACAAACATAGACAGAGGGTTCAGTTAAGTATAGTTATTGTGAGGATGTTTAGGAAAGTAACTTGTTCACAAAACTTGTCCTCAAAGATTCAGAAAGAAACCAATCATGAGATCTTACTGTTGTGTATTTATGTAAGTATGTTAAACTATCACATGATGTCATTATGACATCGTAGAACATAGAACATTACAGCACAGTACAGGCTCTTCGGCCCTCGATGTTGTGCCGACCTGTCATACCGATCTGAAGCCCATCTAACCTACACTATTCCATGTACGTCCATATGCTTATCCAATGACGCCTTAAATGTACCCAAAGTTGGTGAATCTACTACCATTGCAGGCAAAGCGTTCCATTCCCTTACTACTCTCTGAGTAAAGAAACTACCTCTGACATCTGTCCTATATCTTTCACCCCTCAATTTAAAGCTATGCCCCCTCGTGCTCGCCGTCACCATCCTAGGAAAAAGGCTCTCCCTATCCACCCTATCTAACCCTCTGATTATTTTATGTGTTTCAATTAAGTCACCTCTCAACCTTCTTCTCTCTAATGAAAACAGCCTCAAGCCCCTCAGCCTTTCCTTGTAAGACCTTCCCTCCATACCAGGCAACATCCTAGTAAATCTCCTCTGCACCCTTTCCAAAGCTTCCACATCCTTCTTATAATGCGGTGACCAGAACTGTACGCAATACTCCAAGTGTGGCCGCACCAGAGTTTTGTACAGCTGCAGCATAAGCTCTTGGTTCCGGAACTCGATCCCTCTATTAATAAAAGCTAAAACACTGTATGCCTTCTTAACAGCCCTGTCAACCTGGGTGGAAACTTACAAGGGTCTGTGTACATGGACACCAAGATCTCTCTGCTCATCTACACTACTAAGAATCTTACCATTAGCCCTGTACTTTGCCTTCCGGTTACTCCTACCAAAGTACATCACCTCACACTTGTCTGCATTAAACTCCATTTGCCACCTCTCAGCCCAGCTCTGCACAAAAGCTCCTGAGATGATGCTGCTTGTCCTGCTGTGTTCATCCAGCTTCACACTTTGTTATCTTAGTTGCATAAAGGTGCATGGTTTCCACAAGTTAGTAAACCTGCAGAAATTTAATGTGCACAACGAAGGGCTCAAGCTCTGAAACAAAATGAGGTGGCACCTCCCAGATTCAATCTCTGGGAGCCCTGATGGAATGATGTGGCTTCCCAGTAGCAGGAAATCCCCCACTTCCTGCTAAGGCCTTCAGCTGCAAAAGATCACAGAACCGTCTGGTGGAATAGTAACTTTATGATTTCTCTGCATAAGAAAACAGAAGGGTGCAGGGTGAAGATCATAGCAGCTACTGAGCAATCAGAGGGTGGAAATACCACCGGGCATCTTGGCTACTACTGGGACTGCATTTGGGCCAATGGAAACTCCAGAGAAAGTTAAATTGGGATGGGGTTGCAGGCAGAGGGACACTGGGAGGGTGGAGATTGTAAGGTCACACTTTCCTGATGCTGGATCCCTCGATTGGGCACATGGTACTTAAGTACAAGAGATCCCCTTACCATCTTCATCATAGGCAGTTGCTGTGCATTTTGCCTGGGTGGCAAGAAATTTAATGGCAGTGGGATGAGGCCCTTAGATGGCATCCTTTAGGCTACCACTCCTGTCTGGGTAGGATAGATGTCTTTGAGACTCCCCTCCCCTCCTGATTCCATCAGATGTAGATGGGAAGACAGGAAGATTTTCATTCTGCACCCTCCCATCCAATTTCATCAGTCACCCTCCCCTGAGCTACTTGGCTCCTGAACCTGCCTCTGGAAGCAAAAGGGCATTAAATTCCAGCCTGATAAAATTGAAATGCTACAATCTCTCACATGGCATTTATCTATCATCCATCTGCGAATAAAGCCTGCTAACTACATTCTACCAGCTAGGTCTGGAAGCATAATATTCTGCAAGACAGAAGGAAGAAGTTTGATTGGTGATGCAATGATTAACCTTACCTGTGAAGATTGGCCAGACTTGAAAACACGCAGGGGTCAGATAATCTGTTATCGTCCAACATCAGAACCTCAAGTGCAGAAAACCTTGGCAAAGGGTTCTTGAGCCTGCATACATGCACGCAGACACACACACACACACAAAGCGATAAGAAATAGTCAGTGAACTTTGTATAAGACCATAAGACTTAGGAGTGGAAGTAAGGCCATTCGGCCCATCGAGTCCACTCCGCCATTTAAATCGTGGCTGATGGGCATTTCAACTCCACTTCCCTGCACTCTCCCCGTAGCCTTTGATTCCTTGTGACATCAAGAATTTGTCAATCTCTGCCTTGAAGGCATCCAATGTCCCGGCCTCCACTGTACTCCGTGGCAATGAATTCCACAAGCCCACCACTCTCTGGCTGAAGAAATGCCTCCTCATTTCTGTTTTAAATTTACCCCCTCTAATTCTAAGGCTGTGCCCACGGGTCCTAGTCTCCCTGCCAAACAGAAACAACTTTGCAGCGTCCACCCTTTCTAAACCATACATTATAGAACATAGAACATAGAACATAGAACAGTACAGCACAGAACAGGCCCTTCAGCCCACAATGTTGTGCCGACCATTGATCCTCATGTATGCACCCTCAAATTTCTGTGACCATATGCATGTCCAGCAGTCTCTTAAATGACCCCAATGACCTTGCTTCCACAACTGCTGCTGGCAACGCATTCCATGCTCTCACAACTCTCTGCGTAAAGAACCTGCCTCTGACATCCCCTCTATACTTTCCACCAACCAGCTTAAAACTATGACCCCTCGTGCTAGCCATTTCTGCCCTGGGAAATAGTCTCTGGCTATCAACTCTATCTATGCCTCTCATTATCTTGTACACCTCAATTAGGTCCCCTCTCCTCCTCCTTTTCTCCAATGAAAAGAGACCGAGCTCAGTCAACCTCTCTTCATAAGATAAGCCCTCCAGTCCAGGCAGCATCCTGGTAAACCTCCTCTGAACCCTCTCCAAAGCATCCACATCTTTCCTATAATAGGGCGCCCAGAACTGGACGCAGTATTCCAAGTGCGGTCTAACCAAAGTTTTATAGAGCTGCAACAAGATCTCACGACTCTTAAACTCAATCCCCCTGTTAATGAAAGCCAAAACACCATATGCTTTCTTAACAACCCTGTCCACTTGGGTGGCCATTTTAAGGGATCTATGTATCTGCACACCAAGATCCCTCTGTTCCTCCACGCTGCCAAGAATCCTATCCTTAATCCTGTACTCAGCTTTCAAATTCGACCTTCCAAAATGCATCACCTCGCATTTATCCAGGTTGAACTCCATCTGCCACCTCTCAGCCCATCTCTGCATCCTGTCAATGTCCCGCTGCAGCCTACAACAGCCCTCTACACTGTCAACGACACCTCCGACCTTTGTGTCGTCTGCAAACTTGCTGACCCATCCTTCAATCCCCTCATCCAAGTCATTAATAAAAATTACAAACAGTAGAGGCCCAAGGACAGAGCTTGTCTTGTTAAGTTTCCATTAGATCTCCCCTCAACCTTCTAAACTCTAATGAATACAATCCCAGGATCCTTAGCCGTTCATCATATGTTAAACCTACCATTCCAGGGATCATCCGTGTGAATCTCTGCTGGACACGCTCCAGCGCCAGTATGTCGTTCCTGAGGTGTGGGGCCCAAAATTGGACACAGTATTCTAAATGGGGCCTAACTAGAGCTTACTAGAGTATACATCAAACTGGACTGATGATCTTCAATATTTTCCCTTATTTAATCTACTAAAACCTTCCATAATCTGAACACCACTATTAAAAGACACACCACACGCTTTACCCCTTAACCTTTCTCTGCACACATACCGATCTAAGGCATCACAGGGTATTGTTAGATCTGGGGGAAATGAGTCCAGATTATTGCCAGTCAGGTGGAGAATTTTGAGTTGAGGAATGAGCCCCAGTGTCAGAATGTCCGTGTTAGACAGTTTGTTATAGGACAGATTCAGCACCTGAAACATATGAACACAAAATTACAGTTACAAGGAGAAGAAGAGACAATCCTTATTGTGCTACAATTGTGAAATTTACAAGATTGTGATGTTTTTGGAATGTATCTTTGGTTTCTAAGAGTAAGGATCTCTGTCTTTAAATTTATGGTAAATGAAAGGGGTTATGTAACATGTACTGAAATCTGTCTGAGTAAAGTCTAGGCAGTTTGATTGTTGGGGTGAAAGGAGGACCAGGTTTCACTGTAGAGGAGGTGTCACATATTTACATTTGGAGACAATGACAGCTATTTCTAGGTCAACATCCAGGAGATCCAAAGTCTCCTAGATTAGCAGAAAGGTGTTATAAGTCACAAGCTGTAAATAGTCATGCTTAAACTATCCCTTTGCTTTGAAGATGAAAGGAAGTTAAGATCAAAAGTAGCTGATCAGCATTTCTACTAAAGTACAAAATTAACATGTTTCCTGTTGCAATAGAGAAGAGGATGGGGTTGCCATTTTGACATCAGGTTGCAGGCTTCCCTAGAAACATAGAAACAGAGGAAAAGAGACTGTAAGATTTATAGAGTCATTGAGTCATACAGTAATACAGCATGGAAACAGGTCTTTCGGCCCAAACTGGCCCATGCTGACCATGGTGCCCACTCAGCTAGTTCCAACTGCCCACATTTGGTCCACATCCCCCTAAACTCTTCTCATTCATGTACCTATCAATTTTTTTTAAAAAATGTTGCTACTGTACTTGCCTCATCCACTTTCTTTGGCAGCCTATTGCGTAAACACACCAATCTCTGCATGAAGACATTGCCCCTCAAGTCCTTCTTAAATCTTTCCCCCCCCCCCCCTCACCTTAAACCTATACCCTCTAGTTTTCAATTCCCCATCGCTGGGAAAAAGACTATATGCATTCATCCTATCTATGCCCCTCATGATTTTATATACCTCAGTAAGGTCACCCCCCAATCTCCTACATTTGAAAAGTAAAGTCCTATGATGGCCAACCTCTCCCTATAACTCAGGCTTACTAGTCATGGCAACATGCTCATAAATCTTCTTTGCACACTTTCATTTTAACTATACTTTTCTATAATAGGGTGACCAAAACTGTACACAATACTCCAAGCACGGCCTCATGATAGGTCATCCCCTGAACCAATACCTGGAGCTCAACTTTCCCTTTGAACTATATACGACATTAACAAAATGTCCTAACTCCTATACGCAATGCCTCAACCAGTGCCAGCATGCCAAATGCCTTCTTCACCACCCTTTTTACCTGTGAAGTCACTTTCAATTAACTATGTATTTGCACTTCAAGATCTCTCTGTTCCATAACACTCCTCAGGACCTTACCATTTACTGTATAAGTCCTATCTTGGTTTGACTTTCCAAAGTGCAACACCTCACACATATCTGTTTGAATTGCATTTGCCAATCTTAGCCTACTGCCCCATCTGATTGAGATCCCTCTGTAATTTAAGATAACCTTCCTCGCTATCAACTATACCTCCCAACTTTGTATCATTCAAAACTGAATAATCACGACTTGTACATTCACATTCAGATCATTGATGTAAATAACAAATAACAAAGGTCCCAACACTGACCCTTGTGGCACACCACTAGTCACAAGACTCCAGACCGAGAAGCAACCTTCAACCATCACCCCCTGCTTCCAATCTTCAAGCAAGTTTTAAATCCAGTTAGTTACCTCTCCCTGGTTCCCATGTGACCTAACCTTCATGAATAGCCTGCTGTGTGGGACCTTGTAAAAAACTCTACTAAAGTCCATATAGACAACATCCACTGCCCTTGCTTCATCTATCTTCTTGGCTACCTCTTCGAAAAACTCTAAAAGATTTGTCAGCCATGAATTCCCACGCACAAATCCATGCTGACTATCCCTAATGAGATCTTGACTATCCAAATGTTGGTTGATCCTGTTCCTCAGTATTCCCTTCAGTAATTTGCTTACCACTGATGTCAGGTTCACTGGCCTGTAGTTCCCTGGCTTATCTTTGGTACCTTTCTTAAACAATAGAACAACATTAGCCACATTCCAGACTTCTGGAACTTCACCAGTGGCTAAAAATCTCTGCAAGGGCGCCTGCAATTTCTTCCCTTGCCCCACAATTTATGAGGATGGACTTGATCAGGCCCAGTGGACTTATCCACCTTAATGCAATCTAAGGCTGCAAACACCTCCTCTCTGGTAATGTGTGTGGTCCAAACCATCCCCACTTACTTCCGTTGTTTCCTCAGCATCCATGATTCTCTCCTCAGTAAACACAGAGGAGAAATATTCATTAAAAAACTCCCTCATCTCCTGTGGCTCCACACCATGCTGATCTTTAAAAGGACCTAACCACCCTCTTACTCTAGCTTTTACAATATAGTCCTCACATGAAAGATCTTTCTAAGCTGAACGAAACTGAATTATTTGCTATAAAAACTGTAACTATGGAGAATGTGATGCGCGATAAGTAAAACGCTTCTAGATTTTATAGTATGTCTACAAGTGATAATGATGTTTAGTCAATAGTGTTCTTTAGTCATTTGATAAAATAATATTTTTAAAAAATATGAAATCTTGATGGGTCATCCAATGAGCCAATACCTGGAAGCTCAACTTTCCCTTAGAACCATAGAAATGATGCACCATGAAACGGGGGGGGCATTATTTGGCTAAATTTTTCCATTTCCCAAAGACACCCAGATGTTCTTTCTAATCCCACTTTTGTGCACATGGTGCATAGCTCTACAGCTTACAGCACTTATCATGCAGGTCCAGGTACTTTTCGAAGAGTTAAGTTTCCTTGCCTCTACCACTAATGAGAATATCATATGCTTTCTTTCTCTGTTTAATAATCTCCTGTATTTTTTTAGACAACCATGGGGTCTAGATTTGGCTGTACCATTCTTATTTCTGGAGGGGACATGTCTGCTTTGTGCCCTAAGGATCTCACTTTTTAGTACCTCCCACTGATTTATCCTTTAACAGTCCTGTCCAGTCAACCTCAGGCAAATATTTCTCAGTTTTGTAAAATTTGTCTTCTTCGAGTTTAAAACTTTTACTCCTTATTTAGCGCTGACCTTTTCCATAATAATACTAATCCTCTTGTTTCTGATCTGAATCTGATCTAGTTAAACTATGCTTTAATTCCCATTCCCCCTGCCATACTAGTTTAAAACCCCTCCAATGGAATTAGCAAAAGCACTCGCGAGAATGTTTGTTCCAGCTCTACCCAGGTACAACCCATCAGGCTTGTACAGGTTCCACCTTCCCCATAGATGGTCCCTATGCCTCAAGAATCTAAACCCCTCCTTGGTATACCATTCCTCCCGCCACACATTCATCCGAACTATTCTCTTATTCCTGCTGTTGCTAGCACGTGGCACTGGAAGTAATATTTTAAAAAGATCTACAGAGATTATAACAAGAACGGTACAGAGAGAATAAAGAAGTTATTGGCCTGGCTGCCTTGACTATTTGGTTTGAAAGGCTTGTATCTGATGTGGGAGAAATCCAGAAAAATTACAACCGACATATGAATTAGTAGTAGGCCACTGGGTTCCTTGAGTCTGCTTCGCCGTTCAGTAAAATCATGGCTAATCTGATTTCTCTGCATTCCCATCCACTCTGGTAATACTTCACACCCTTGTTTAGCAAGAATCTATCTATTCCACTTTAAAAATATTCAAAGACTTGACTTCCACTGTGTTGAGGAAGAAAATTCCAAAAACTCACCATACCTCTGTGAGAAAACATTTCTCCTCAAGTCTGTCATAAATGGGCAACCCTTTATTGTTGAAACAATGGCCTCTAATTCTAGGTTCTCCCACAAGTGAAAGCATTCTCTCCACATCAATCCTGTTAAAACCCTTCAAAGTCTTATATGTTTCAATTAAGTCACCTTTCGTTCTTCCAAAAACCACCAGATACAAGCCTAGAGATAGTAGGAACTGCAGATGCTGGAGAATCTGAGATAACAAGGTGTAGAGCTGGGTGAACACAGCAGGCCAAGCAGCATCAGAGGAGCAAGAAAGCTGACGTTTCGGGTAGGACCCTTCCAATCTGTTACGTAAAGACAACCTGCCCATTCCAGGTATTAGTCTTGTAAATTTTCACTGAACTGCTTTCAACATCTTTCCTAACAGTACACCTCAAATAGGGAGATCAACACTATATACAAAACTGCTCAAAAATTCCTATTGACACTTGGCACTGAAGTTGCATCCAACAAACTTTACCTGTAAGCCTGGTGGGCAGTTCCTGTGACTATCAGACACCAGTCTAAACTGAATAACTTACCTCCAAGTGAGGGAAATCGTCTGAGATCAGCTGCACTTTCTGCAGACCATTCATTGTGAGATCCAGTTCTCGAATAGCAGGAAACAGTTTAAATGGTTCTGAGAAAAAAAAGAGAAAATAAAAATACGCACACAGGTTATACAGGCAGGGTAACCCAAATTTGCAGTAATAATTGTGAAGACAAGTTCAGATATTGTAATTCAGGTAATCTATCATCTTAATTTCTAAGGGACAAAATTAATAGTTGCTTGAACAATTGTGGATTAATGGAGGAAATCCAGCACGGGTTTTTTAAAGCCAAATTGCGTTCAACTAACTTAACAGAATATTACTGAAGTAAATGTGTCACATCTTTACATTTTGCACTCTTCAGGACAGACACCAGGATGCCAAATTTCATATGGAACAGCGAAGCATACAACACCTCTCCTCCGTAGGAAACAGGAACTAGTTTATCAGAAGGGTCATGGAGCTCAAAATGTTAACTCTGCTTTCCTTCAACAGACCTGCTGAGATTCTCTAGCAACTTCTGTTTTGAATATTGTTAGAGTTGCATTCATTCAGGCAAGTGTAGAGGTTTCTATTCTATCACACACCTAACCTAGGTGGTGGACAGACTTTGGGGACTTAGGATGTGTGCTGCATGCTGATTTTGTAATCACATTATTTATAAGGCTGGTCTACTTCATTTTACCATTAGCTATAATGTTGAGGAGAAGGGGATCCTGCGATTTTAATACTCTTGAATGTGAAGAGGAAATGGATAGATTTTCTCTTGTTGAAGATGGTCATCGCTGCTTCACAACTACCGAGCAATGTTACATGACAGTTGTCAGTCCAATCTTGTCCAAGTCTTGCTAGACACAAGCCAGACTGTTTCAATATCTGATAAGTCTAGAAGTACTTTCCAGAAGGCCTGTGACAAGGTACCACACAAGATGCTGCTAAATAAGTTAAAAGTTCATGATATTAGGGGCAAAGTACTTGCAAGAATAAAGGAATGGCTGACTGGCAGAAGGCAGAGAGTAGGGACAACCACAGTGCTGTTCCAGAGGGAGTTTCAAAATTTTGATCCAGTGACACTGAAGGAACAGCAATTTGGTTCTAAGTCAGAATGGTGAATGGCTTGGAGGTGAACTTGCAGATGGTAGTCTTCCCATGCATCTACTGTTCTTGCCCTTCTAGGTAGTAGTGGTCATAAGTTTGGAAGATCTTATCAAAACAGCCTTGATAACTGACCTGGTAGCCACAGTATTTACACAACCTGTCAATTTAATTTCTGGTCAATGGTAACTCCCATAGGTGATATTGGACCATTCAGAGATGGTAACACCTTTGAACATTAAAGTGAGATGATTAGATTGTGTCTTTTCGAGAGGGTCATTGCCTAGTACTCATGTGGTATGAATGTTACTTATCTGCAGCAACAAACCCAAATAAAACAGACAAAACGGGCTCAGAAACCATAACCACTCTCCCCTTTTGGTTTGGGACCACTTAGCTCTGTTTATTGCATGTTGCTTCCACTGTTTGGCTTGCAAGTAATCTGATGTTGTAGCTTCATCGGGTTGACGCCTCATTTTTAGGTATGCATGGTGCAGCTCACAGCATGTCCTCTTGCATCCTTCATCAAAGAAACCTACATCAAAGACATTTCCGAAATGACTGCCAGACTACTCGGACCTCTTGGCACCAGGGTAGCCCACAAACCCACCAACACACTAAAACAGCAGCTAATGAACTTAAAAGACCCTATACAGACAACAAATAGAACAAACGTCATCTACAAAATACCTTGCAAGAACTGTGACAAACACTACATTGGACAAACTGGCAGAAAACTAGCCACCAGAATATATGAACATTAACTGGCCACAAAATGACATGACCCACTATCACTCGTATCCTTACATACAGATAAGGAAGGATACCACTTTGATTGGGACAACACATCCATCCTAGGACGAGCCAAACAGAGACACGCACGAGAATTCCTAGAAGCATGGCATTCCAACCGGAACTCCATCAACAAACACATTGATTTGGAGCCAATCTACCATCCCCTGAGAAAAAGAACAGGAAATGACATCACCAACCCAAGGAAACCTAACCAGATAAATAGAAAGCGGGACATACCACCAGCGCTTCGTCGGAGGCTCACTGATGATGTTACCTAGAATGGTGACGAAACGTCTGAAAACTAACCTTCCAGCTCAGCGAGCAAACTCACATCCAGAGCTTTAATAATGTTTGCCTCTTATGGTGCCATCTTAGGTACAGAGATAATGGGAACTGCAGATGCTGGAGATTCCAAGATAATAAAATGTGAGGCTGGATGAACACAGCAGGCCAAGCAGCATCTCAGGAGCACAAAAGCTGACGTTTCGGGCCTAGACCCTTCATCTTAGGTACAAGTAGCTGGGCACAAATCTTGGATACAAAAGAGAAGTAAAAGTGGTTGCATTACTTTACAGGTTTTAAAAAATAAGTTAGAAATAAGATATAGTTAGAGGGTTGACATTACAGTAAGGTAAAAAATTTCAAGTAAACATTACACTGTAGCAACCCAGTGCAGGATCTCCGCACATGGTCTGACCGCCTGTGCCAGACCTCAGGCCAACAACTGTCCCCGTTCCATACCGGCACTCAGCTGCTCTAAGGTAAGTTCCAGCACTGCCTGCGCGGCACTGGTCTCTGTCTAGGACTCGGTCCCTGTGCTGCTCTGGAACGAGCTGCTCACACACTGTTCAGAGACCTCTCCCCATGCGCTGCTCTGGGACTCGCTCCATGTGTGCTGCCCTGGTACCCGTTCCTCACAGGTGGCTCATTCTACACCATCTCAAAGACAACTGTTTTATACCACTAGGTTTAATCAAGACATCTGCAAAATTTTCAAACTAGAACTAAAAAAATTATTTTTTATGCAATTGGTATTTCCCCAAGCAAAAAAAATCATTTCTAGAACATTCTAAACTGAAAGCCTCATGCACAACTGTTCATTTCATTTGCTCCCAATAAAAACAAATTCTTATTAGCCTCCAAGAATTCTCTGACTGTTTCTTTTAAGAAATCGCTACAGCATCAGAAATGCCGACACGTTCATCATTAAACTCCTTCAAAGACACACCCCAAGATCAACATGCCGCTAGCTCAAATGCAAATTCTAAAATTAATGTTATTGAAGTATCAATAACTCACACACTTTACATCAAAAGAATTCCCCCGATTCCCACTGGCTCTAGTTTTGTTGGAACTCCTTGCTGCTACACTCAGTCAAATGCTTCCTTTATAGGAAGGGCAGTCATTTACACCTCCTTTCTGAAGTTCATATCTTCTGTTCTTGCTTGGACCAGAGCAAGTGCCATTCCATATCACTGTCAATGATCCTTTCCATCATTTTGTTGATGATCAAGAATAAAGTAATGTTAATTGGCCGAGTTGAATTTGTCCTGCTTTTCGTGGATAAGAATCAACAAGACATATCTGCCCAATTTTCCACATTGCTGGGTAGATGTCAGTGTTATGGCTGTACAGGAACAGCTTAGCACTGGAGCACAAGTCTTCAGTTGTATTATCGGAATGTTGGCAAGGTCCATAGCTTTGCGGAATCCAATCTCCAACTGTTTCTTGATATCACATGAAGTGAATTCAATAGGTTGAAGACTGACATCCGTGAAGCTAGGGACCTTCACAGGAGAGAAGATTCATCATTTGATGTGCTTGTCATTTGCATTGATATGCTGCACTCCTCCATTGTTGAGAATGAGGATATTTGTGGAGCATTCTACACGAGTTAGTTGTTTAATTGCCTGTAAGTATTTATGACTGGATGCGACAAGATTGAAGAACTTAGATCTGAGCTCTTGGTTTGGGACCACTTAGCTCTGTTTATTGCATGTTGCTTCCACTGTTTGGCTTGCGAGTAATCTGATGTTGTAGCTTCATCGGGTTGACGCCTCATTTTTAGGTATGCATGGTGCAGCTCACAGCATGTCCTCTTGCATCCTTCATTGAACTAGGGTTGAATTCCTGGCTTAAAATAAAACAGAAAGTATTGGATAAACTCAGTAGATTTGGGAGAATCTGTAGAGAGAGAACCATGCCAGTTTTCAGCCAATTTGATTCATTCCACGTGATAGCAAAGAAAAGCTGAAGGCACTAGATATTGCAAAAAAACTATGGTCCCGGAAAATATTGTGGTAATAATACTGATGCTCCAGAACTTGCAGCACCCCTTAGCCATGCTGCTCCAGTACAGCTGCTACACTGGCATCTACTCAACAAGGAGGAAAATTACTCCAGCATGTTTTATACACAAAGACCAGTCCAACTCAGCCAATTACTGCCCCATCAGTTTACACTGGGTCATCAGTAAAGTGATGAAAGATTCGTCAACAGTGTTATCAATCAGCACCTGCTTTGCAATTACCTGCTCACTGACACCCAGTTTGGGTTCAGCCAGAGCTACTCAGGTCCTGACCTCATTACAGTCTTAGTTCGGACATGGACAAAAGAGCTCAATTTTTGAGGACAGAAGATAGTGGCTGACCTTGATATCAAGGCTATATTTGTCTAAATGTGGAATCAAGAGCCCCAGCCAAACCAGAGTTAACAGGAATTGAGGTCAAACACTCCACTGGTCGGAGTCATATCTGGTAAAAAGGAGGATGGTTGTAGTTGTAATGGTCAGGCAGCTAAGCTCTGCAGGAGTTCCTCAGGGTCCCCAGAGTGTCCTAGGCCCAACCATCTTCAGCTGCTTCAACAATGCCATTCCCTCCATCATAAGGTCAGAATTGGGAATGTTGGCTGATGATTGCATAATGTTCAACACTAATCACAACTCCTCAGATGCTAAAGTAGTTCATGGTTAAATGCAGCAAGATCTGGACAATAACCAGGATACGGTTTACAAGGGTTAAGTGACATTTACATCTCACAAGCAGTGTGCTGGATATGAAGCCCTACAGTTCCCTGAGTTGTATTAAAGATTTTTTAAGTGAATTAAAACAAATTGCCCAATTTCCCTGTCTTTTAGACCTAGGACGACAGAAAGCACAGTCAATGGCTCTGTACTTAAGAGGAATTACTTTTCATTACGACTAAATAGATTCTACCTACAGGTGAAAAATGAGAAGCAGTCAGCATATAACTCTACTGGCTAAAACTGTGTCCCAGTTATAAACTCACTCTCTACACACACATACAGACAGACACAGACAGGAAACAAAAAAATGGGTGTTTATGGGCAGAGGGAAAAGCTAGGAAAGCTATTCTGTGGACCCTGTTTACAGGATGTGCCGTGATTCTCCAGGTCCAGTTCATCTGGAAACCTTCTCCCTCTGCTGCTTGAATGAGCAGCTGAGTAAAGAGTACTTAAAATGAGCATTAGATTACTTGCCTTCAAAATGTGCAGCAGACCCTCAATAATCCTTGGTTTTTAAAACAGTTCTTCTTTCATTCCAGTCCACAATCAAAAACACACAAAAAAAGGCCCTCACACAGTGCTAGGCAATGACCATCTCTAACAAGACAGAATCTGATCATTTCCACTTGACATTCAATAGCATTACCATCTTTGAATCCCTCGTTACTAATCACCCTCCTTCTAAGAGCGATTTTTCCTCTTCTCCCTCTGGACAAAAAAAATTGCTGTGGATAGCTTTCACTACTGTTCTAAACTCAGCCTCAAAGCAAATATTATTCAGGCTTATTTTACCTCTCTCTTTCATCTGTCTGGACATTTTCAAGTCCCTGCTTTGCTAAGCCTTCTGCGAGTTTAGGACAATTCTGAGTTTTGGGTGGACATATATCATATATAATTACATTGAATGTATATCACAGATTTAGGCCATTCAGCCCAACTGGTGCATGCCACTGTTTATTCTCCATGTAAGCCTCCTCCCACTCATTAACATATCATGCCAGTCTTTTCTTTTTCAAGTTATTATCAAGGTTCCCCTTAGCTGCATTTCAGCTATTTATCTCAAATTTTAGGTCTTAGCCATAGTTCAGCTCCTGCGGCCATCCATTTCTTGGGGGCTGACTGACTAGTCACCTGTGGGGGACATCACACCTATACGTGATTCTGTTCTCATGTGCGCGCACACTTTGCAACAGGAGCTTGTACTGCGCATACTTTTTTCCCTCCATTGTCCGGGGTGCTGAGATAACATATTTCCTCGGTGAATGAGTTGATTCTTACCCAAAGGCAAATGGTTTTCTGCTGCATTTACATAAACCACAGAATCAAACAACTTAAGGTCTTCTTGTTTAACCTAAGAAAAAAATACTTGTAAGAAGATGGTTAACACCAATTTGGACTTATTACAATATTTATTCACTTGTAAGATATTCACTGTAGCTTATCTGTTTACTTCCTTACTGAGGAAAATACAACAGTTTATTTCTGTCAGAAACAAATTGATAACAATGTCACTGCTAGAAACTAAAAACACCAAACCAAGCAGTTACAAACGCCAGGATAATAAAATGTGAGGCTAGATGAACACAGCAGGCCAAGCAGCATCTCAGGAGCACAAAAGCTGACGTTTCGGGCCTAGACCCTTCATCAGAGAGGGGGATGGGGTGAGGGTTCTGGAATAAATAAGGAGAGAGGGGGAGGCGGACCGAAGATGGAGAGAAGAGAAGATAGGTGGAGAGGACAGTATAGGTGGGGAGGGGATAGGTCAGTCCAGGGAAGACGGACAGGTCAAGGAGGTGGGATGAGGTTAGTAGGTAGATGGGGGTGCGGCTTGGGGTGGGAGGAAGGGATGGGTGAGAGGAAGAACAGGTTAGGGAGGCAGAGACAGGTTGGACTGGTTTTGGGATGCAGTGGGTGGAGGGGAAGAGCTGGGCTGGTTGTGTGGTGCAGTGGGGGGAGGGGACGAACTGGGCTGGTTTAGGGACGCGGTGGGGGAAGGGGAGATTTTGAAACTGGTGAAGTCCACATTGATACCATTAGGCTGCAGGGTTCCCAGGCGGAATATGAGTTGCTGTTCCTGCAACCTTCGGGTGGCATCATTGTGGCACTGCAGGAGGCCCATGATGGACATGTCATCTAAAGAATGGGAGGGGGAGTGGAAATGGTTTGCGACTGGGAGGTGCAGTTGTTTGTTGCGAACTGAGCGGAGGTGTTCTGCAAAGCGGTCCCCAAGCCTCTGCTTGGTTTCCCCAATAGAGAGGAAGCCACACCGGGTACAGTGGATGCAGTATAGCACATTGGCAGATGTGCAGGTGAACCTCTGCTTAATGTGGAATGTCATCTTGGGGCCTGGGATGGGGGTGAGGGAGGAGGTGTGGGGGCAAGTGTAGCATTTCCTGCGGTTGCAGGGAAGGTGCCGGGTGTGGTGGGGTTGGAGGGCAGTGTGGAGCGAACAAGGGAGTCACGGAGAGAGTGGTCTCTCTGCACCGCACAACCAGCCCAGCTCTTCCCCTCCACCCTCTGCATCCCAAAACCAGTCCAACCTGTCTCTGCCTCCCTAACCTGTTCTTCTTCTCACCCATCCCTTCCTCCCACCCCAAGCCGCGCCCCCATCTACCTACTAACCTCATCCCACCTCCTTGACCTGTCCGTCTTCCCTGGACTGACCTATCCCCTCCCTACCTCCCCACCTATACTCTCTCCACCGATCTTCTTTACTCTCCATCTTCGGTCCGCCTCCCCCTCTCTCCCTATTTATTCCAGAACCCTCACCCCATCCTCCTCTCTGATGAAGCGTCTAGGCCCGAAATGTCAGCTTTTGTGCTCCTGAGATGCTGCTTGGCCTGCTGTGTTCATCCAGCCTCAGATTTTATTATCTTGGATTCTCCAGCATCTGCAGTTCCCACTATCTCAGTTACAAAGGCCAGCATCCCTTAAGCTGATTGTGGCTAGTGTGTGAGAGTTAAAGGTTAATGGGTCAGGGATAAGCAAGGAAGAACTTCACCTTAACTTGACATCAGACAGTGCAGCTAAAACTGCCGGGCTTTCTACATGGCCTGGGCTTCCCATCAATTGACCATTCAAAATTGAAAATACTGAAGGGCAGATGGGCTTCCCCTAAAGTCTGATAGGCCAAAGGTTGGTAGATAAGTGATGGGATAGCCTTCAACCCAGCAGCAAAGGAGCACCAAATATATCCCCTAGAAGTAATGGAGGTTATAATCATTAAAGTATCATAAACTGGCATGTAAAATTAGATTCCCTACAGAGTGGAAACAGGCCTTTTGGCCCAACAAGTCCACACCGCCCCTTGAAGCATCCCACCCAGACCCATCCCTCTACAACCCACCCACCCCTGAACACTATGGGCAATTTAGCATGGCTAATTCACCTAAGCTGCACATCTTTGGACTGTGGGAGGAACCCGGAGCACCCAGAGGAAACCCACGCAGACACGGGGAGAATGTGCAAACTCCACACAGACAGTCGCCTGAGGCAGGAATCGAACCCAGGTCCCAGGTCCTATTAAAATGATTAAAAAAGACAAATGAAATGCAGGCCTTTACACCTGGAGGATTGGATACAATTGTAGAAGTCATATTACAGCAGTACAGAACGCTGGTTAGGTCACACATGGTGTTCAGTCTGTGCTGCACACCTCAGGAACCATGGCTTGTATTGACCTTGAAGACAATGCAGAGATTTACTAGATGCATACTGGGACTCCAACGGTTACACCATGAGGAGAGAATTGGGTTGCATTCTCTGAAATTTAGAATACGAAAGGTTTTTTTATGTTAAATGTTTTCAAGACAATAGGGAGATAAAAAAGGGTAGAGAGAAACTGATCCCACTGATTGGAAGAAATCCACACTGTAGGGAATCTAATCTAAACTTAACAACTAACCTGAGGTTAAGAAGTCTAGTTTGAAAAACACTTCCACAAAGCCTAATTCACTATCAATATGTAGATGGTCCTGCAGTGATCGTAACAGGGTCAGCCAGGTGAACACCATAAATTATGAGTTCTCTGACTGGGGCTGTTTATCTGGTCCAATCAGGGAGCTCTGGCTGACAGATAGAAACAGAGGTGTCAGAAGTTCTGTTCACTATGAGAGTTGGCTTTGAGGAAGCCAGACCAGCGTCAAATACTGTCCACGTGTAACTAAAGGGTGACTTGGTGACAGGATACCAGCCTTTGTGGAGTCATTTCTGTGGTGACGACAGAAAAAATATGCTCCTGAAGAAATTTGCTTGCAATAGTTGTCTTTGAGTTGGGCAACATGCTGCTATTTGGGAAGCATGACTTGTTGCTCTGCCTTCAAAGACTGGCCACAATTATGTGGAAAGAATACCTTATTTTCTCCAGGCAAATAGCATTGGGGCAGATGAAAAGCAATGAGTAATTATCTTGGAATCTCCAGCATCTGCAGTTCCCATTATCTCTGAGTAATTCTCCTGACAGCTTGTGATTATTAGGAGCCTAACATTTCCCGAGCACCAAATTTCACCACCTGAAGTAAACTGTCTCTCTTGCTTGGAGGAGTCTTATGTCCAGACTCACTTAGAAGAGTCTTGGTGTTCCTAATGCCATTTCACCTTTCAGGTCCAAGAAATCACATTTAACGTGGTGCGGAGTCTTCTCCCATTAGCAACCCTGCTGGAGGTATCCCTGTAGCTCTTGTCACTGATGACAATATCAAACTGTGAACACAAATAGATCTAGTCCTGTCAAAACTGAAACAGGTGGTGCTGATCTGGGCCACAAAAGTGCCATCACAGCCAGAATTGAAACCTTTCAGGACCTGGAGAGACCAGATCACTGTAGAGAATAGCATTGTATTATGGCGAGCAAGCATGATTGTCCTGAGCACCATGGTCATCTAGAGGTTTCCCGACTGAAGTCGGGAAGGAAGGTATATCTGGTGGCCAGGACTGGATGCAGGCATAGCTGTGTTGGTGAGGCAGTGTCCAAAGTGCCAACAAGGACAAAATTTACCACTAGCAGCTCCCCAACATTTGTGGGAATAGCCAGCAAAATCATGGACTCGGTTACGCGTCAAGTATGCAGGTCCCTTCATGGGCTCAACATTTTTAGTCATTGTGGACACCCACTCAAAGTAATTGAACATGCATTGAATTTGTTTGTCAAACACAGGTACAATGATAGATAATAAAATGTGAGGCTGGATGAACACAGCAGGCCAAGCAGCATCTCAGGAGCACAAAAGCTGACGTTTCGGGCCTAGACCCTTCATCAGAGAGGGGGATGGGGGGAGGGAACTGGAATAAATAGGGAGAGAGGGGGAGGCGGACCGAAGATGGAGAGCAAAGAAGATAGGTGGAGAGGGTGTAGGTGGGGAGGTAGGGAGGGGATAGGTCAGTCCAGGGAAGACGGACAGGTCAAGGAGGTGGGATGAGGTTAGTAGGTAGCTGGGGGTGCGGCTGGGGGTGGGAGGAAGGGATGGGTGAGAGGAAGAACCGGTTAGGGAGGCAGAGACAGGTTGGACTGGTTTTGGGATGCAGTGGGTGGGGGGGAAGAGCTGGGCTGGTTGTGTGGTGCAGTGGGGGGAGGGGATGAACTGGGCTGGTTTAGGGATGCAGTGGGGGAAGGGGAGATTTTGAAACTGGTGAAGTCCACATTGATACCATATGGCTGCAGGGTTCCCAGGCGGAATATGAGTTGCTGTTCCTGCAACCTTCGGGTGGCATCATTGTGGCACTGCAGGAGGCCCATGATGGACATGTCATCAAGAGAAGTTGGGGTTGTGTAACATTACACATAACAATCTATACGTTAATTATACGAAGATATGATCAAGGAGCAGGAGTAGATCATTCGGCTTTCAGTCTGTTCTGCCATTCAATAAGGTCATGGATGACCGACTGTAACCTCATAGCCAATTTCAGCCCACCCCAACAACCTTGCTTTACTGGACACCAAAAATCGTAAGTACAACCAACTCACGGGCCCCTGTCACCCACAAGAGGATTCCTGCGCCTCCCAAATCCCGACTCTGTCCCTGCCCCTCCCACACCATGCACCCGCCGCCATTGACCATGAGGACACGGCCGGAGACCCCACCGATGACGTCACATCGGCCTCCGCCGGCCACAGAACTTCCGGAACCGCTGCTGCAGTCACCACCTCCACGTCCAGGTACTACAGCCCACACACCACCCTCACCTCAGCTGCTGCCGCCCACCCCGATCCTCCCACCGCCGACGGAACCCCGCCCACGGCCGACGCCGACGGAACCCCGCCCACGGCCGACGCCGACGGAACCCCGCCCACGGCCGACGCCGACGGAACCCCGCCCACGGCCGACGCCGACGGAACCCCGCCCACGGCCGACGCCGACGGAACCCCGCCCACGGCCGACGCCGACGGAACCCCGCCCACGGCCGACGCCGACGGAACCCCGCCCACGGCCGACGGAACCCCGCCCACGACCGACGACATCATCGCTCCGCCCACAACCTCCACAGCCTGCAACCCCAGAGGAGACAGCCACCCTGAGCCCTGCCGAATCTTCACCATCCCCCCAGACCTCCCACTGACTGAGGACGAACGGTCAGTCCTGAGCAAGGGGCTCACCTTTGTCCCCCTACAACCACACATCAACGAATACCAGTCACGGTCGGACATAGAGCAGTTTTTCCGCCGTCTTCGCCTGCATGCCTACTTCTTCAACCGGGAACCCAACCCTCCTTCCACTGACCCCTTCACCCGCTTCCAACACAAGTCCTCCTCCTGGACACCACCCCCAGGCCTCCTACCCTCCCTCGACCTCTTCATCTCCAACTGCCGTCGAGACATTAACCGCCTCAACCTCTCCACCCCTCTCACCCACTCCAACCTCTCCCCCGCAGAACGGGCAGCCCTCCGCTCCCTCCGCTCCAACCCCAACCTCACCATCAAACCCGCAGACAAGGGTGGCGCAGTGGTAGTATGGCGTACTGACCTCTACATCGCCGAGGCCAGACGCCAACTCTCCGACACCACCTCCTACCGCCTCCTCGATCATGACCCCACACCCGAGCACCAAACCATCATCTCCAACACCATTCATGACCTCATCACCTCAGGGGACCTCCCACCCACAGCCTCCAACCTCATTGTTCCCCAACCCCGCACAGCCCGTTTCTATCTCCTTCCCAAAATCCACAAACCTGCCTGCCCTGGTCGACCCATCGTCTCAGCCTGCTCCTGCCCCACCGAACTCATCTCCACCTATCTGGACTCCATTTTCTCCCCTTTGGTCCAGGAACTCCCCACCTATGTCCGTGACACCACCCACGCCCTCCACCTCCTCCAGGACTTCCAATTCCCTGGCCCCCAACACCTCATATTCACCATGGACGTCCAGTCCCTGTACACCTGCATTCCGCATGGAGATGGCCTCAAGGCCCTCCGCTTCTTCCTGTCCCGCAGGCCCGACCAGGCCCCCTCCACCGACACTCTCATCCGCCTAGCGGAACTCGTCCTCACACTCAACAACTTCTCTTTTGACTCCTCCCACTTCCTACAGACTAAGGGGGTGGCCATGGGCACCCGCATGGGCCCCAGCTATGCCTGCCTCTTTGTAGGTTACGTGGAACAGTCCATCTTCCGCACCTACACAGGCCCCAAACCCCACCTCTTCCTCCGGTACATTGATGACTGTATCGGCGCCGCCTCTTGCTCCCCAGAGGAGCTCGAACAGTTCATCCACTTCACCAACACCTTCCACCCCAACCTTCAGTTCACCTGGGCCATCTCCAACACATCCCTCACCTTCCTGGACCTCTCAGTCTCCATCTCAGGCAACCAGCTTGTAACTGATGTCCATTTCAAGCCCACCGACTCCCACAGCTACCTAGAATACACCTCCTCCCACCCACCCTCCTGCAAAAACTCCATCCCCTATTCCCAATTCCTCCGCCTCCGCCGCATCTGCTCCCACGATAAGACATTCCACTCCTGCACATCCCAGATGTCCAAGTTCTTTAAGGACCGCAACTTCCCCCCCACGGTGATTGAGAACGCCCTTGACCGCGTCTCCCGCATATCCCGCGACACATCCCTCACACCCCGCCCCCGCCACAACCGCCCCAAGAGGATCCCCCTCGTTCTCACACACCACCCTACCAACCTCCGGATACAACGCATTATCCTCCGACACTTCCGCCATTTACAATCCGACCCCACCACCCAAGACATTTTTCCATCCCCACCCCTGTCTGCTTTCCGGAGAGACCACTCTCTCCGTGACTCCCTTGTTCGCTCCACACTGCCCTCCAACCCCACCACACCCGGCACCTTCCCCTGCAACCGCAGGAAATGCTACACTTGTCCCCACACCTCCTCCCTCACCCCCATCCCAGGCCCCAAGATGACATTCCACATTAAGCAGAGGTTCACCTGCACATCTGCCAATGTGGTATACTGCATCCACTGTACCCGGTGCGGCTTTCTCTACATTGGGGAAACCAAGCGGAGGCTTGGGGACCGCTTTGCAGAACACCTCCGCTCAGTTCGCAACAAACAACTGCACCTCCCAGTCGCAAACCATTTCCACTCCCCCTCCCATTCTCTTGATGACATGTCCATCATGGGCCTCCTGCACTGCCACAATGATGCCACCCGAAGGTTGCAGGAACAGCAACTCATATTCCGCCTGGGAACCCTGCAGCCATATGGTATCAATGTGGACTTCACCAGTTTCAAAATCTCCCCTTCCCCCACTGCATCCCTAAACCAGCCCAGTTCATCCCCTCCCCCCACTGCACCACACAACCAGCCCAGCTCTTCCCCCCCACCCACTGCATCCCAAAACCAGTCCAACCTGTCTCTGCCTCCCTAACCGGTTCTTCCTCTCACCCATCCCTTCCTCCCACCTCCAGCCGCACCCCCAGCTACCTACTAACCTCATCCCACCTCCTTGACCTGTCCGTCTTCCCTGGACTGACCTATCCCCTCCCTACCTCCCCACCTACACCCTCTCCACCTATCTTCTTTGCTCTCCATCTTCGGTCCGCCTCCCCCTCTCTCCCTATTTATTCCAGTTCCCTCCCCCCATCCCCCTCTCTGATGAAGGGTCTAGGCCCGAAACGTCAGCTTTTGTGCTCCTGAGATGCTGCTTGGCCTGCTGTGTTCATCCAGCCTCACATTTTATCATCTTGGAATCTCCAGCATCTGCAGTTCCCATTATCTCTGATACAATGATAGATAAGTTGTGAGCATCTTTTGCAATATACAGGCTCCCAGAATTGTTGGTCACAGACAACGTGCTGTCATTTACCAGCAGGGAATTTGAATATTTCCTAAAGTTGAATGGCATTTGGCATATACAGACATCTCCATATGATCCATCGTTCAATGGTCTGATGGAACCAGCAGTCCAAACTTCAAAGGCAATCTTAAAGAAACAGCCTACAGCCTCATGAGATACCAAACTGTCCTGGTTTCTATTCGATTGTCAGACCACCCCTCATGCAATGACAGGGATAACTCCAACAGCATTACTAATCAGAAGAAGACTCTGCACCAGGTTAAATCTCTTCTTCCCAGACCTGTGGGCGAAGAGGGCAATGGCAACAGAAATGCCAATGCCGGACACAAGAGTCCTCCAAGTGAGAAAGATGGTTTGGTGCCAAAATCAGGGAAATGGCTCTGCATGGGTAAGAGGCATGATTAGCAAGAGATCAGGTCCCATAATGTACAAAGTTTGCGTACGTGAAGCAGTCCTGAAGAAGCATGTGGGCCATTTAAAAGCTACAAACTCACAAATGGGGCAGGAGCAAAACATACCCGCCCCTCAAAAAAGCTGGGAAGACTGTCGAAAACTATGGGTTTTTCCCCTCTGTCTAGCGATAAAGAAAGCTCGGAGTCTGAGGTGGACGTACTGGATGAAGAGTCATCTAGGCTCGAAATGTTAGCTTGCTGTCTCTCCCTGGATGCTGTCTCACCCACTGTGATTTCCTGCATTCTTTGTTTTCAATACAGATTCAGCATCTGCATTAATTTGCTCCTACAACTTTTAAGAAATTTGGATCAGTACAATATTTGGAGGGATATGGACAAAATGCAGGCAAGTGAGACTAGTTTGGTTTAGGATCATGGTCAGCATGGACAAGTTGGACCAAAAGGTCTGTTTCAATGCTGTATGACTGCATGACTCTACTTAAAAAGGACCTGAGGGGCAACTTTTTCACAGAAGGTGTTGCAAAAAAGGAACAAGCTGCCAGAGGAAGTGGTAGAAGTGGATACAACTACAATATTTGAAAGACAATAAAGCGTGAAGCTGGATGAACACAGCAGGCCAAGCAGCATCTCAGGAGCACAAAAGCTGATGTTTCGGGCCTAGACCCTTCATCTGATGAAGGGTCTAGGCCCGAAACATCAGCTTTTGTGCTCCTGAGATGCTGCTTGTCCTGCTGTGTTCATCTAGCTTCACACTTTATTATCTTGAATTCTCTGGCATCTGCAGTTCCCATTATCTCTTATATTTGAAAGACAGTTGGACAGGTACATGGATTGAAAAGGTTTAGAGGGATAGGGGCCAAATGCAGGCAAATGGGACTGGTTCAGTTTAGGAAACCTAATTGGCATGGACGAGTTGGACCGAAGATCCAATTTCTGTGCTGTAGGCTCTGGGATGTTGATTCACAAATTCTTTATCAGAGATTTACAGATTTGATTAATCAAAGCTATGAAAGAATATAGGCAAAAGGAGAGCATTATGAGGTAGGTCAACACAAATCACTGATTAGTGGAACAGATCTGAGGAAATAAATGGCTGCCTCCTCTTCTTACATTCTTGACATTTTATGACTTTAATCCCCATTCACAAGCACACAATTGTAATTTTAACACCATACATACGGAATGGAGGTTCTGGTCACTAATATTCACAGTACACAGGTCAGAGTAATTATCCACACAATGCAGCCGTTTCTGTAAAGAATAACAGAGTAGGTGAAGAAACTCAAATCTATCCTGGCAGATTCCATAGCTGAGAATGTAGATATTGTTTAAATTAGATGAACCAGTTTCAGCCCACTATACTTCAGCTTTATCTAACATTCTTCTTCATATTTAAAGCATGGCAAATTTGCTTTTCCCATCAATTCGAAGTTTGTAAAACTTGTGGTTGGAATGAATGGTCAAGCCTGTTGGATTATTCATGAATTGAAAACATAAATTGCTGACAAAACCCAGCAGATGTGGCAGCATCTGAGTTCTGATGAACAGTCACAGGATTCAAAACATTGACTTTGCTTTCTTCACATAGATACTGCCAAACCTGCTGAGTTTCACCAGCAATTTATGTTTTTGTTTCAGATCTCAAGTATTCACAGTTTTTTGTTTAATTTTAGGGGGTTACTAATGACCCTAGTTTTAGAATCATACCCCGGAAACAGGTACAAGAAGTCACCTGTGCTATCCTGACCTCTTTAATCAAAACAGCGATATGTATGACCACACACAACTTTTCTTCATATTTATTAAAGACATTGCCCAAGTCATTTACATCTGCATTTAAGAACTCCCAATTGGCAATCATTTGTCATTTGCTTGCTGTGCAACTTCTACATGTGTCTCTCTAAACAATCAGTTGCTCACCTCCACATCAGATTAGATTTGAATTATTGTTGTTGTATGTCCCTAAGCACAGTGAAAAGTTTTGTTTTGTATGCAGTACAGGCAGATCATAACATACAGACATATAATCATAGAGTGTTTAAACTGAGCAAGGCATACACGATTATGGCTGCACAGGAGGTGCTCAAAAGCATGATCAACATTAGACTTGAAATTTGAGAGGTCCATTCAGCAGTCTAATAATAGCAGGGAAGAAGCTGTTCTCGAACCTGTGGTACATGCATTTAAGCTTTTGTATTTTCTACCTTACAGAAGAGGTTGGAAGAGAGTATAAGCAGGATGGGAGGGGTTTTTGATGATGTTAGCTGCTTTTCTGTGGCAATGAGAAGTGTAGATGGATTCCATGGATGGGAGGCTGGCTTGTGTGACGGTCTGGGCTGGAGGTTGTTACAGTCCTTGGCAGAGCAGTTGCTGTACCAAGCCGTGGTGCACCCAGTCAGAATGCTTTCTTTGGTGCATCAGTAAAATTTGGTGAGGGTCCTTATGGACATGCCAAATTACATTAGTCTCCTGATGCCTTTGTTTCCGATAAAACCCTTAACTCTTCCGCATCCTGGACACTGCTTCTAATATAGCTTACCAGCAGGGAATTGGTTATGGAGTAAGAAACAGACACTTGTCGTAATAGATATGTACTCCAATTTGCAGGACATGGCTAATGTTCCCTCAAAGCTGTTTGATATCAAGAAACATTGGAGGCACTGGATACTACAAAGGCTACAGGCCCGAACAACATTCTAGCAATAGTACTGAAGACGTGCTCCAGAACTTGCCGCTCCCCTAGCCAAGTTATTCCAGCACAGTTACAACACTGGTATCTGACCGACAATGTGGCAAATTGCCCAAATATGTCCTGCACATAAAACGCAGGACAAATCCAACCCGGCCGATTACCAGTAAAGTGACAGATCAACAGTGCTATCAAGCAGCATTTGCTCAGCAATAACCTGCTCAGTAACAGCCAGTTTGGGCTCTGCTAGGGCCACTCAGCTCTAACCTCATTACAGACTTGGTTCAAACATGGACAGAGTTGAATTCTACAGGTGAGGTGAGAGTATCAGCCATTGACATCAAAGTTGCATTTGACCGAGCGTGGCATCACAGAGCGTTAGCAAAACTAGAATTAATAGGTATCAGGCGGAAAACTCTCCGGTGGTTAGAGTCATACCTGACACATAGGAAGATGGTCGTGGTTGTTGGAGGTCAGTCGTCTCAGCTCCAGGGCATCTCTGCAAGAGTTCCTCAGGGTAGTGTCCTTGGCCCAACCATCTTCAGCTGCTTCATCAATTACTTTTCCTCCATGTTTAGGTCAGGAGTGGGGATATTCACCAATGATTGCACAACGTTCAGCACCATTCGCTACTCCGCCAGTCCTCAAATACTGAAGCAGTCCGTGTCCAAATGCGGACTGGACAATATCCGGCTTGGGCTAACAAATGGCAAGTAACATTCGCTCCATACAAGTGCCAGGCTATAACCATCACCAACAAGAGACAATCTAACCACCGTCCCAAGACATTTAATGGTGTTACCATCACTGAATGCCCCACTATCAACATCCTGGGATTTATCATTGATCAGAAAATAAACTGGACTCACCACGTAAATGCAGTGGCTACAAAAGAGACTAGGAATACAGCAGCAAGTAACTCACCTCCTCAGTCCCCAAAACCTGCCCACCATCCACAGAACAAAAGTCAGGAGTGTGATGGAACACTCCCCACTTGCCTGGATGAGTACAGACCCAACAACACTCAAGAAGCTTGACACCATCCTGGACAAAGCAGCCCACTTGATTGGCACTGCATCTACAAACATCCCATTCCCTCCACCACCAACGCTCAGTAACAACAGTGTGTACTATCTGCAAGATGCACTGCAGAAATTCACCACATATCCTCAGACAGTGCCTTCCAAACTACTGACCACTTCCATCTAGAAGGACAAGGGCAGCAGATATATGGGACACCACCACCTTCAAGTTCCCCTTCAAGCGACTCACTATTCTGTCTTGGAAATATATCACCAATCCTTCACAGTTAATGGGTCAAAATCCTGGTATTTCCTCCCTAATGGCATTGTGGGTCAACCCTCAGCAGGTGGACTGCAGCAGTTCAAGAAGGCAGCTCACCACCACCTCCTGAAGGGCAACTATGGAGGGTAATAAATGTTGGCCAGCCAGTAATGCCCACATCCAAAAAATGAATAATTGTTTTATAAAACTATGCACTACAGCCCTCTAAGAATGCCCAGGATGAATGTAGCAGAGTCAGATATTAAATAAAGTCCCCTCTACACTGTCCCAATAGACTCTCGCAGAACAGGTCTAGCACGGGGTGAGGAACAGTGTAAAGGTTCCTCTAGACAGTTACAAACACTCCAAGAGTAGGTGCAGCATGGAGTTAGATACAGAGTAAAGTTCCCTCCACATTGTCCCCAAATATTCCAAGGACAGGTACAGCACAGGGCTAGGTACAGAGTAAATCTCCCTCTACACTGTCAGCATCAAATTCTTGCAGGTCAGAAACAGCAAAGGTGAGCATAGACAAACAGGATGAACAAACTTGCAGGAATAATGCAGTTAATAAGAGGGAGGCAATGGCCCAGTGGTATTCTCACTGGACCAGCAAACAAGAGACCCAGATAATGTTCTGGGGGCCTGAGTTCAAACCCTGCCACAGCAGATGGTGGAATTTGAATTCAATAAAATATCTGGAATTAAGAAGCTAATGATGACCATGAACCCATTTGTCAGTTGGTGGATAAACCTATCTGGTTCACTAATGTCCTTTCGGGAAGGAAACTGCCATTTTTCCCTGGTCTGGCCTATGTGTGGCTCCAGGTATGCCGCAATATGGTTGACTCTGAACTGCACTCTGGGCAATTAGGGATGGACTGCCTGGCCAGTGACGCCCTCATCCTGTAGGCAATAAATGCTGCTTGGTGAGCAACGCCTTCATCCCCTGAAGGAATAAAGGAGAAAAAATAGTCCAACCAGATTTACCATTTGTAGATGAGCCAGGGAGCTCACCAACACTCACCAAGAAATCTCCATCCAGCACTTTTTCTTTAGTTGGTTTAGAAGACTTGTCAGATTGTTGGGCTGTGTCCACGGGGGCTGACTGTGGATCCACGCTTTGAATTAGCTTTGGACCAATTATAACATGAAAAGCCTTTTCCTTAGTGCTTTTCTGAGCCTTCACCCAGTGTCCAGCACCTGTAAACAAAGCACAAAACAAAGGCTGTGTGTAAGGTTGCAAGACTATCCCTTGCTACTGAGAATGGTGTTACATAATATAATCTCAGTATCCTCTCAAAGCATTTATCTAGAGAAACAATCCACTGTAATTGGGCGAAAGGACATAGTTTGCCATAGTTTCAGTCAAGAGTGTTTAAATCATAGAATCACTGCACTGTGGAAAGTGGCCATTTGGTCCACTGAGTCTGTACCAACCTTCTGAAAAGCATCCCACCAAGACCCAGCACCCCCCACCCTACCCCCGCATTTCCTATGGTTGATCCACCTAGCCTGCACACCCCAGACACTAGTGGGAAATTTAGCATGGCCAATCCACCCTTACCGGACTGTGGGAAGAAACTGGAGCACCCAGAGGAAACCGATGCAGACACGGGGAGAACCTGCAAACTCCACACAGACAGTCACCTAAGGCTGGAATCAAACCTGAGTCCCTGGCTAGTGAGGCAGCAGTCCTTACCACTGAGCCACTGTGCTAAAGTCAAATTGTTTTTGATTAAATTGATGATTCTTTGGATTAAATAACAAGAGAGGGTTGATGACGTTAGTTCAATTGATGCTGTGCAAATTGGTTTTCAAATGATGTTGCATAACGTACCACGATAGACTTGTTTGTAAAATTAAAGTCATGAAATTTAATGGACAATGACAGCATGGGTATTAAATTGGCTAAGAGTTGTGGTAAAGTTATTTTAAATTTTAAAAGCGCACATTCAAATAAATCAGACTTAGGTGTTCTGTATGAATTTTGTTTTTTTTATTCATTCACGGGATGCAGGCATTGCTGGCTAGGCAGCATTTATTGTCCATCTCTAATTGCCCAAAGGGCAGTTCAGAGTCAGCCACATTGCTGTGGATCTACAGTTACATGTAGGGTAGACCAGACAAGGATGGCAGTTTCTTTCCCTAAAGAACATTAGTGAGCCAGATGGATTTTTCCCAACAATCAACAATGGATTCACAGTCATCATTACAGTCTTAACTCCAAATGTTTCATTGAATTTAAATTCCACCATATTCCATGGCAGGTATTGAACCCATGTCCCCAGAACATTACCTGAGTCTCTGGATTAACAGTCCCACGGTAATACCACTAGGCCTTCGCCTCCCCTAGAAGCGGTGGATGAGAATAAGGACATGCCTGAATACTGTGGCCATGGAACAGTAACATTTGATTTGAGTAGACTAGATTTATTATTGTCACATATACCTTTGTACAGTGAAAAGTTTTGTTTTGCATTCAGTACAGGTAGATCATATAATACAAAGTGCATAAGGGTAACAAAACAGAGCCAGGACTACAATGTTATGACTGCAGAGAAGATGCACAAAGAATAAGGTCAACATTAAATTTGCAATTTGAGAGGTCTGTTCAGAAGCTGTTCTTGAATGTGTTGGTGTGTGTGTTTAAGTGTTTGTATCTTCTGTCTGATGGAAGTGTTGGAATGGATTATAACTGGGCTGGGAAAGGTCTTTGATTATGTTGGCTGTCTTTCTGAGGCAGCGAGAAGTATAGATAGTCAATAGATGGAAGGTTGGCTTGCGTGGTTGAATGACTTGTGTTCACAACAATTTTGTTATCCAGGTGTTCCAGAAGTCAGTGTAGGGTCAAAGAGAATGCGTATGCCATGGACTTGTTATGACGGTAGGTGAATTGCAAGGGATCAAGACAGACTGGGATGCTAGAATTGATATGAGCCATGACTAACCTCTGAAAGCATTTCATAATTATGGAGGTCAGAGCCTTTGTCATCCTAGTCACTGAGGCATGCTGCATAGTTTTCTTTGATACTGGAATGATGACGGTCTTCTTGAAGCAGGTGGGGACTTCAGATAATAGTAAGGAGAGGTTAAAGATGTCAACGAATACTCCCACCAGCTAGTGCACACTGCATCTGAGCACATGGCTGGGAACTTCACCTGGCCAGTCCACTTGAGAGTTTTTTCATGGGATCCTGCCATATCAATATTATCATGGGCTTTGAAGATCAATAAACTAGTGAAAGTTTAATTGGAAATTCACCCAAACTAATGACTATCAAATCAAATGGACAAAAATTGTAAAAGAAATTATCATCACCATTAGCTTTACCCACTTGAAATTGCCAACTAAGCGATAGCAAATCAAATATCCTTTTATGTAGTGTTGGATTTACTTACCCCACTCATTGCCTCATTTTCAGTTGTGTTAAGAATGCATAAAGAAGGATTCCAAAGATCACATATGGGGGACATTCCTCTGCATACCTCACAGAGACTCCAACCATCTCCCCTTGATATTCATTGGCATTTCCATTGCTGAGTCCCTACTACCAACATCCTGGGGTGTGTCATCATTGACCAGACACTGAAGTGGACCAGCCAAATAAATACAGTAGTTACCAAATCAGAGGCACAGAATATTGTGGTGAGTAACTCACCTCCTAATTTCTCAATGCTTATCCATGATCTACAAGGGACAATTCAGTTTGATGGAATACTCTTCTTTTGTCAGGATGAATACAGGTCCAGCAACACTCAAGAAGCTTGACACTATCCAGATGAAGCAGCCCACTTGATTGGCACCCTGTTCACCAACTTCAACATTCAACTCCCTTTACCATTACCACTAAGTGGCAGTACCATTTATAAGATGGACAGCAACAATTCACTAAAGCTCCTTCAACTGTACTTTCCAAAGCCATGACCTTCACCATCCAGTAGGACAAGGGCTGCAGATGCAATGGGATTACCACATCAATTGCAGGTTCCCCTCCAAGTCATTTACTGGCTTGATTTATAAGTATATCATTGCTCCTTAATTTGTACTGGGTGAAAATTCTGAAACTCCTTCCTGAACAGCACTTGGATCTTCCCATACCAAATGGACTGCAGCAGTTCAAAGACAGAGCTTACCATCACTTTCTCAGGGCAATCAGGGATGGTAATAAATGCTGATCCACCTACTGTGGAAGAATAAAAAAAGGAGCTCCTTATCTTTTGTATTATTCCATTACGCTATAAAGGACCTAAGTAGAGAATGAAAATGTAGGGATTGTTCTCCATTTGGCAGAGTGGGTTAGAAAGAAATTCAATAATACCTCAATTATATTAGAATCATACAATCCCTACAGTGTGGGAACAGGCCATTCAGCGCATCAAGTCCACATTGATCCTCCAAAGATCCCACCCAATCCCTGTATTTCCCATGGCCAATCCACCAGCCTGCACATCTCTGGATGCTTTGTGCAATTTAGCATGGCCAATTCACTTAACCTGCACATCTTTGGACTGTGGGAGGAAACCAGAACATTCAGAGGAAACCCACACAGACTTGGGGAAAATGTGAAAACTCCACATAGAGGGGGCTGGGATTGGATCCAAGTCCCTGGTGCTGAGGCAGCAATGGGAACCACTGAGACACTGGGTTGCCCTTATTATGTTTGTATTAAAGTACTGAAGTGTTTTGATAAAATTAGTTAGGTACTCAGAAGACAAAGATTTAAGATCAGAGGGATGATGTGCAATTGTTCTGACCAGAAGTGCATTGTCTGAAGGGGTGGTAGAAGGTGATTCAACAGAAACTTTCAAAAGACAATTTAGTAATTATGTGGAAAGGAAACATGTGGAGGGCTATGGGGAATGGGACTATTTGGGTACCTTTTTCAAAGAACGGACAAAGCCATCTGTGACAAATGGTCTCCCTCTGTGCTACAAGATATTATCAAAACTGTTCTACAAATTTAATTTGCTAGTTTTGTTTATTAATACCATTTTTTTATATTTTAAGATATGGATTTGCCTCAAATGGTGGATGTTGGAAGTGTGCTGTGGTGGCTTGAGAGTTAGCACCATGGACAACTCTAAAATACCAAGGAGATGCTTGCAGATACACGATGATGGACTTTTTTGAAAAACTCTTTCCTGGGTTCACCTTAATAAGTATCTTCCAAGTATGAAAAGAAGAAAAGTGCTTACTTTGATATCCTCCCTTGAAGATCTTCCTTATTGGAAAGCAATCCATTGAGATACTCTTGCCGTCATCCAACTTATATTGGTTTTGCAACATAATTACTGAAAAACAATGAAAAAAAGAAGAGCATCAGATTCTAAAATGCAGCCAGTGCTCATTGAACTAGCACCATTTTGGTCTACTTTGGCTTCAGTAGCTGAGAGAATGTATCTTTCTTGCTCTTAGTTTTTTCCCATCATGTGAAAGGTGAGTCCTAATGAGCTACGTGAACCACAGATATTGGCAGACATCAGAATTTTTTTCTCTGCTCATTCACAGATGAGGGCATCACTGGCTAGCCAGCATTTATTGCCCAAACTTAATTGCCTATAGGGGAATTAAGAGTCAACCACATTGCTGTGGGTCTGGAGTCATATGTAGGCCAGACCAGGTAAGGATGGCAGTTTCCTTCCTGAAACAACATTAGTGAACCAGATGGATTTTTCCAACACTCAACAATGGATTCACAGTTCATAGATTCTTAATTCTAGTTATTCACTGAATTCAAATTCCACTACCTGCTGTGGCGGGATTCAAACCCAGGGCCCCAGAATGTTACCTGGATCTCTTGTCCAGCGATACCAGTAGGTCATCACCTCCCCACAGCCATTATCTGCATATAAGGCTGAACTGTGAGTACAGATGGGCAAACAACTATAAGGATCTTCACCATTGAAACAAATCTTTCCTCATTCAAACTCCACACATGTTCACTTCCCAGAAGAAGCAGAAACAACTAGATGTTGTTCAAGAGAGAGAATTCCAATTGATTTGGCTACAAAGACAGGGATGCTGAGGCCACTCTTAGACACCTAGTTGCTGAGGTCAGTTAACAGACAGCAAGAATCAAAGTGGGGATCCCCTGCTTTGTATGGATAGGTTTGTTAATTGGATAGTGCCTTACCAAATGACTAACTGAGATGGTCCTGGGTTCACATCTCATTTAAAAATTCAGAGTAGATATTACAAGATTGTTTGACTATTATGGCAATCTAAATCACTGCAGTATTTAGGCATCAGTAAATATTTTAAACACTGCTCCAATCATAATGTCTCCGAACTACGGGGATGATCTGAAGGTTATGTCTTATGGACCAGAAGAGAAATCCCCAAAACACAGTAAGGAGGTAGCCTACACCCTAACTTTTATATTTATTTAAAAGCAAATATAAGATATACTGTTCCACACATAATTTGATTGGTTCACCACTGGCTTTAGGCAAAACATACTTTATTCTTACAACGCAGTTAAAATACAAAAGAAAAGAATTAGCATAATCTTAACTCTTGAAATACTCAACAAGATCATGTACTATTCAACCACTAATCATTAACTGTTCCAATATAAGCAAGCATCCCACAAACACACCCTTTTGGCAAAAATGCAATTCAGCAAAACAGTTCTGGTTCTCACCTCTGAGACAATGGGAACTGCAGATGCTGGAGAATTCCAAGATAATAAAATGTGAGGCTGGATGAACACAGCAGGCCAAGCAGCATCTCAGGAGCACAAAAGCTGACGTTTCGGGCCTAGACCCTTCATCAGAGAGGGGGATGGGGTGAGGGTTCTGGAATAAATAGGGAGAGGGGGAGGCGGACCGAAGATGGAGAGAAAAGAAGATAGGTGGAGAGAGTATAGGTGGGGACATAGGGAGGGGATAGGTCAGTCCAGGGAAGACGGACAGGTCAAGGAGGTGGGATGAGGTTAGTAGGTAGATGGGGGTGCGGCTAGGGGTGGGAGGAAGGGATGGGTGAGAGGAAGAACAGGTTAGGGAGGCAGAGACAGATTGGACTGGTTTTGGGATGCAGTGGGTGGAGGGGAAGACCTGGGCTGGTTGTGTGGTGCAGTGGGGGGAGGGGACGAACTGGGCTGGTTTTGGGATGCAGTTGGGGAAGGGGAGATTTTGAAACTGGTGAAGTCCACATTGATAGCATTAGGCTGCAGGGTTCCCAGGCGGAATATGAGTTGCTGTTCCTGCAACCTTCGGGTGGCATCATTGTGGCACTGCAGGAGGCCCATGATGGACATGTCATCTAAAGAATGGGAGGGGGAGTGGAAATGGTTTGCGACTGGGAGGTGCAGTTGTTTGTTGCGAACTGAGCGGAGGTGTTCTGCAAAGCGATCTCCAAGCCTCCGCTTGGTTTCCCCAATGTAGAGGAAGCCATACCGGGTACAGTGGATGCAGTATACTGCATGTCCATCATGGGCCTCCTGCAGTGCCACAATGATGCCACCCGAAGGTTGCAGGAACAGCAACTCATATTCCGCCTGGGAACCCTGCAGCCTAATGCTATCAATGTGGACTTCACCAGTTTCAAAATCTCCCCTTCCCCAACTGCATCCCTAAACCAGCCCAGTTCGTCCCCTCCCCCCACTGCACCACACAACCAGCCCAGCTCTTCCCCTCCACCCACTGCATCCCAAAACCAGTCCAACCTGTCTCTGCCTCCCTAACCCATTCTTCCTCTCACCCATCCCTTCCTCCCACCCCAAGCTGCACCCCCATCTACCTACTAACCTCCTCCCACCTCCTTGACCTGTCCGTCTTCCCTGGACTGACCTATCCCCTCCCTACCTCCCCACCTATACTCTCTCCACCTATCTTCTTTTCTCTCCATCTTCAGTCCGCCTCCCCCTCTCTCCCTATTTATTCCAGAACCCTCACCCCATCCCCCTCTATGATGAAGGGTCTAGGCCCGAAACGTCAGCTTTTGTGCTCCTGAGATGCTGCTTGGCCTGCTGTGTTCATCCAGCCTCACATTTTATTATCTGGTTCTCACCTCTTTTGATTTTTAAGAGGAAGCTTTGCTGTCTAAGACCCCAGCAGCAGGGAACTTAAAGCTTTTAGCTCAGCAGCCAGCAGACCTTCAACTAACTGAAAGCAAAGCTAAAACTTTCCTGGGTCTGTGTGAGCCCCGCTCCCACCCACTCCTGTTACTTTCATTTAAAAAAGCACCCTGGAAGAACTCACAAGCTATTTACCAACTATTTGTGTGAAGGAGACATTCCAGTACCACGATTGCAAAATGTCTCTGCAAGAGAAACAGGACAGAATGCATCCCTCTTAAAGGCACAATATCATCATACTTAAACCTGGGATCCTTTATTCCACTGACATCAGGTCTGTGTAATTATGAAGGAAAATTAAGGTTAAACCAGGAAAATGAAGTAGTTACATGGAATTAACTCTATGGTGCTCATAACTGGTTGAGAAAATCCTCTAGTTGTCTCTATTTCTCTCTATAGGCCTCTTTATCTCTTTTCCTCCAGATACGGTTGACTTAACTGCTAGCTCCTCTGTTCAGTTGTCCCCAACATCAGCGTGTGTTACCGGGGGCTTCGGGAAGATACAGTGGAAAAGTGAAGTTGTGGGCACAGGGAGGCCCGGTAGGCTGTTGCATACGTGCAGGAAAGAAATGAAATTTTGAGATGGGGGAAGCGGAAAGAGAACTTTGAGGAGAGTAAGGACATGGGATGGGGAGAGAGGCCCGAGAAGACCACCCCCCCAGCCCAACCCCATTCACAGTGGAACCAAATTTAATGGTGAATTCAAATTTCACCATCTACCATTGGGGATTCAAACCTGGGTCTACAGAATAAGAGAGATAATGGGAACTGCAGATGCTGGAGAATCTGAGATAACAAAGTGTGGAGCTGGATAAATACAGCAGATCAAGCAGCATCTTGAGTATTTGCAATAACTGAATTTATATTCCACCAGCTACTGTGGTGGTATTTGAATCAATGACATCGGAACATTAAGGTTTGTCCTTTTCCTGACAGCCTTATATACTCTTCCTGTTCAGTTAATAATCCAGTTCCCTCTTTTACATTCAATTTAATTCACCTCCACACACTCTCAGGCAGTACCCTCTTTCTAACAAAATAAATCACTTCAGCATTTCTCTGCATTAAAACTTCACCTGACAACCGTCCACTCACTCCAGCAACCTGTCTATGTCCTTGTGAAGTTCTCCTCAAATGCTCCTCAAAATTCACTATGAAATGTTTAACTGACTTCGTTTTGAAAATGTGCTCTGTACACCAAGGCCTAGGTCATTAATATCCATCAGGATATCAGAGCAGCAGTCTAATACCAATCCCTGAAGAACTCCACTTTAAACCTTTCTCCCACTCATAAAGATTTATTGACCATTACTCTCCGTTTCTGTGACTTAGCCAATTCCATATCAATGTTGGTATTCTCCCCTTTATAACCTGAACACTAACTTTCCTGATAAGATTGTGTGCAACACTTGGGAAGTCAATGCACTACACATCAGCAGCCATGCCCTGCCCAAGCCTGTCTGTTACCACAATAAAAAAAAACTTCTTCATGTTAGTTAAACACAAATTGTCCTTAACAAATCTACACTGACCTGTAGTTGCTGAGTGGATCTTTATACCCATTTCAAACATTTGCAATTCTCCAGTCCATTGGCACCAACTAAGTCTAAGAAAGATTGCAAAGTTATAGCCAGTGCTTCGGCAATTTCCACAGCATGGTTCTTTCATTTGCATCTCCTCAAATCCTGGTGCCTCTAAAGCCAAGCAATCTATTTGATACCTCTTCCTTTGTGATTTCAAACCCTTTTATAAAGTGGCAGAGTTCAACCAAATTAACTTAACTTAAACTGCAACCATTACAAGGTAGCATTTACACTTGCTCTGTCACAGCATGTTATTGTGACGTCTGTGTTACTGAGATATATCTGCCAAGCTTACCAAGGACACCTGAAGCATCATGACATATTTTTGCTCGAGAAATATAGTCCGCACTACAATTTTTAAAGTTTAAGAATTGAAAAATCAGGAGTTCCAGGGAGTGAGATATTCCCCCAAGTCTCTAATTCCATGTCTTCCTCTTGGTCTCCCGCCTCGCCTCAATCCCATGTCAAACTCAGCAGAGAAGTAGGAAAAGAAGATGAAATATCAAAGCCAGAAGAAATCCAGCCACCGATTCAAAACTGAATGGACAATTAAATATCAATGTATTCAGCCTGTTCCAGAATGCTGCCAGGACTTTTACTGCACAGTATGTGAGGTCTACTTGAGCTGTGCCAGACACGGGGAGAAAGACATCATAAGGCATTTGCGCACTCAGAATCACTGCAAGAGAGATGAGAAACTGAATCCAGTCTACAGGAGAAAGGATCCGATTCAACTCCTGTTTGCTGGACTCAGCAAACAAGTCAGTGTTTTTCTCAAAAAGGTAATGCATATGTATTCAAAGTGGAGTAAGAAGAATTATGGATCCCAGTAGTTACAGGGTGCCATTCCGAAAATGTCTCCTCCCTTGCTTTTCAAAGATTCACATATCATTACCTCAGCCAAAAAAGCAGTCACCTCATGGTCATATAGTGGGGATTTTTTGCTGCTCATTGAAAGGTTGTTGCATTTGCTTGGACAATGTCAACCAAAGTACTTCAAATTATTTCAGTGTAATGTATAGAGATGTTGCAGAGAAATGTGATCAAAACGTGAAGCAGTTCTACCCTTATGAATCTTTCTCCTTCTTGAGTTCTTCTCCCAGGGACAGGTCCAACCCACATACCACAACCTCCATCATGGGTAGGACAAGGAAGAAGCCCTGAATCTACCCCAGCTTGAATGTGCATCAAACTTTGTGATGCTTACATTGATCTGATTCACGTCCCTATTCCAGCCATCCAACACATCATCCCCTCCCCCTGGAGATGGAGTCCCTGTGGGAATGTACACTTTTAAAAGCATGTTGTAATCTGGAGCCATGAATAATAATGGCAGAAACTCCAAATGTTTTTTCCATTAATGCTTTGCACCAGTCTTCACTAACAGCATTCCACAATTACTAAATAATCAAGGGGAAAAAAGAGACAGTAAATAAACACAATAACAATTATTAGAGAAAAAGTGTTACGGAAACTTACTGGGACTAAAGACCAGTAAGTCACCTTTACCTGATGGAATACATCTGAGGAAAATAAATGAAGTAGCTTACATGATAGTAGACACACTGGCAGTAATTTTCCAAGAATCCTTAGATTCTGGAAAACTTCTACATTTTTGAGAAAATTGCCAATGTAACATCTTTATTTACAAAAGGGAAGGAGATAAAAAGCTACTAGCTTAATATGTTATTGAGAAACACTACAGTCTATAATGAAAGATATAATAGCATTTAAAAATACATAATATGATCAAGCAGAGTCAGCATGGTTTCATGAAGGGGAAATCATGCCTGACAAATTGATTAGAATTCATTGAAAAGGTAATAAGTAGGATGGATAAAGGGGCATCAGTGGATGTAATATATTTGAATTTTAAAAAGGCATTTGTTGTTTTGACAAGATATTAATGTTAGGCTATTTGATAAGATAAGAGCCAAGGGAGTTGGAGGTAGTATATTCACTTGAATAGCGGTTCGGCTAATTAATAGAAGATAGAGTTAGGATCAGGCAGGCACTTTTGGGATGGCAACTTGTAACTACTGGGAGCCATAGTTCTGCTAATTTCAAACACTCTGGTCCTAGCATGATTCATGTACAGCCCATTCCATTGTAACAGCTTCCTCCTTCTTCAATATTGGTGCCCACTTCTTCCACATCGATCTTTACCTCTTTAATCTTGTACCCTGTGCCAATTTGCTTGTGGCTCAAGTCATAATTCAGTGATTCTTAGTACCTTGCTGCTCATATTCCTTCAACAAAACCTCTTTTCTCTTTCTATCCATACCATTGGCATCTATATGGACCACAACAACCAGGATCTTTCCCTTCTGACCCCAAGATCCTCTGCAGCCCAGATGAGATACCCTGAATCCAGGCACCAGGCAGGCAACACAGCCTTCAGGACTCTTGATCCTGGCCACAGAAAACAGTCAATTCCCCTGACCATAGTATCTCCAATTACAACTACATTTCTCTTTTCTCCTCTAACTTGAATGTATCTTGAATCCTGTACCATGGTGCTATGGTCAGTTTGTTCATCCTCCCTATAGCCCCAGGTCTCATCCATACAGTGAACAAGCAACTCAAACCTGTTAAACAGCTTCATTGGCTGTGGCTCTTTCAGTACTATACCCTGGATCTCTCTATCTGCCTCACCGGTAGTCATACCCTCCTGGTCCCTGACCACTAAACTAATTTAAGGCCGTTAATCTGAGGGGTGTGACTACCTCCTGAAATGCAGGATCCGAGTAGCTCTACCCTTTCCTGATGTGTCACTGTAACTGAAGCTCAGGCTCCAGCTCATCATCTCTGAGCCAGAGTTCCTCAAGTAGCCAACACTTGCTACAGATGTGGTTACTATGAACCTCAATGGGGTCCACCAGCTCCCACATCATGCAGTTACAACACACCGCCTAACTCGATAGTTCTATTTTGAATACTTAGTTCTTAATTTGATTTTTAAAAATTTTTGTCTTTGAGATTGCAACCTGCAAATATTTCCCCTATTTAACTTCAATCTGTAAGTAACTTGTAATAGATGGTTCAATCAGTAACTGTCACCAACCAATGAATTTACAGTTTACCTACGATTTCACTCTTGTGGTGGGTCTCTAATCTTGGGATTCAATTATCCTGTTAAAAAATCTTAAAAATTATGAGCCTAAAATAAAGCAAGCAAAAAGCACCTCATTCCCTTCTGCACTGAATTCCCACATTGCCAACAAATTCCTACAACTGTATACTCATTTGGGGGGTGTCTCACCCGAGATGGGATCTCTCCTTGCTGACTGTGTGAAGCTTACTAACCTATTGAATTATTAAACTATTGAATTTAAGTAGAGAAACACTGCAGAAAGCCACAGCACAGAGGAATTTAGGAGCCATTATGTATAAATCATAAAAAGCTAGCATACAGGTTCAGCAGGTAATGGAGAAGTCAAATGGAACATTGGCCTTTATTTTAAAAGGAATGTGGTATAAATAGGGGACTTTTGCTAAAACTATATAAGACAATTGTTAGAATACAGCTGAAACATTGTGAACTGGTTTGGAACCCTTATTTAAGGTTTTACTCACATTGGAAGCAGTCCAGAGAAGGTTCACTGAGATAACCCCAGTAATGGAGGGACTGTCTTATCAGGAGAGTTTTTTTTTACTAACCTATGATGTTGCTGGCTGGGCCACAATTTATTGCCCAATTCTAGTTGCCATTGAGAAGGTCGTGATGAGTTACCTTCTCAAACTGCTACAGTCGATATGCTATACAGAGTCCCACAATGCAGTTAGGGAGGGAGTTCCAGGATCTTGATCCATTGACTGTAAAGGAAAAGTGATATATTTCCAAGTCAGATGTTAAGTGGCTTGGAGGGAAATTTACAGATGATGGTGTTCTCATGTATCTGCAGTGTTTGTCCTTCCAGATGTAAATGGTCATGGGTTTGCAAGTCGCTGTCTAAGGAACCTTGGGGAATTTCTGCACAGCAGCATCTTGTTTATGGTATGCATAACAGCTATTAAACATCGGTAGTGAAGGGAGTGGATGTTTGTGTGGTGCCAATCAAGCAGGCTATTTTGTCCTGTTTGGTATCATTCTTATAAGTTGGAGCTACTCTCATACGGTCAAGTGGGTAGATGGTGGACAAGCTTTGTGAAATCCAGAAGTGACTTATTCCTAATCTCTGACCTGCTGTTGTAGCAACTGCATTTATTTAAGTTAGTCTAGTTCAATTTCTGAGTTGAGTAGGTTGGGAATTGAAAAGAATAAGAGGTGATCTTATTGAAATATGTATCAGAGATAATGGGAACTGCAGATGCTGGAGAATCCAAGATAATAAAGTGTGAAGCTGGATGAACACAGCAGGCCAAGCAGCATCTCAGGAGCACAAAAGCTGACGTTTTGGGCCTAGACCCTTCATCAGAAAGGATCCTGAAACGTCAGCTTTTGTGCTCCTGAGATGCTGCTTGGCCTGCTGTGTTCATCCAGCTTCACACTTTATTATCTTATTGAAATATACAAGGTTCTGAGCAGACTTGGACAGTGTAGATACAGAAAGGTTGTTTCTCTTCGTGGGGGAGTCTAGCAACAAGTGGTCATAATCACAGAATAACGGGTCACCCATTTGACAGAGAAATGAGGAGGAATTTCTACTCATAGAGGGTAGTGAGTCCATGGAATACTTTACCATTTAGGGCTGTCAAAGCTGGACCATTACATATATTTAAGACTGAGGTAGACAGATTTTAATCAGTGAGGGAATCAAGGATTACGGGGAAAAGACAGCAAAGTGGAGATGAGAATGATTAGCTCAGCCATGATCTTGTTGAACGGTGGAACAGATTTGATGGATTGAAGGGGTGTTTCAGCTCCTACATCTTATGTGGCTAACTAGGAATTTCTCTCACTCTAACAACCTTTCATTGGGGTCTGTAGAAGGATTTACCAATTGATCCTTAACCCGTCTGACTGTTTAAAAACATGCTTTTCTGGCTCATTAAATCCTGGAGTGTGGACTTGACCCCAGAGCTCTTGGCCCGGAGACTGGGATTATCCAATGTGTTTCAAGACCTCACCTTTAAATTTTACAACCTTGCTGCTTTGGTAGTCTTCAGCACATCATCTTGTATGATCTTGAAATCTAATACTAAATAGTACAGCACGGGAACAGGCCCTTTGGCCCATCAAGCCTGTGCCGATTCCTAGTCCTTATTTAGACCTGGTACTTATTACCCATTTGCAGTTTCTATCCCTCTGTTTGCCTCCCATTCATATGTCTATCAGGATATGCTTTAAATGTTGCTAATGTGCCTTCTTCCACCACCTCCATTGGCAGTGCATTCCAGGCACACACCATCCTTTGTGTGAAGCATTTTTCCCACACTTCTTCCCTAAATTTTCCCCCTCTCTAACTGGAACCTGTCCTCTTTTGTTGTTGACCTCTCCAACCTGCGAAAAAGCGTCTGACTATCCAATCTATTTATGCATCTCAGCAAATGTCCTTGTCACCTCCTCAAAAGACCCAATCAAGTTGATGAGAAATGACCTTCCTTGCATAAACCCATGGCTCAGCACAGAGGACAGTGAGACTACATGTGGAAAACTCCTAACCTGGAGTATATTAGGCTAGAGAGGGACTGTAAGGTCTACCCTTTAACTTTATTTCTATATTTTCCTAATTAATGCGATGAAGAACTGTAGTGTAGAACTTTGAGCTTTTTTTCTTTATTTCTCTGTTTTTGTGGCTAATCTATTTTAGTACCCTAAGATTTATAACTAGATACTTTGCATCTGAGATGGTGCCATGTGTGGTGACATTATACACTTTTCACTGTACTCCTGTATTTTGTATGTGAGTACACTTGACAGTGAAACCTAATTCTAATTGTAACAAGTCCATTAACTTCCAAATAAGAATAAATCATGTTTCTCAGTATCATCTCCGATAGCTTCTTCATTACTGAAGTCAGGCTCACCAGCCTGTAGTTACCTGGATTATCTCTGTTTTCCATCTTAAACAAAGTAGCAACATTGGCCATTCTCCAGTACTCAAGAACCTTACCTGAGGTCAAACAAGATGCAAAGATATCTGTTAAGGCTTCAACTATTTCCTCCCTTGCCTCTCACCATAACCTAGAATAGATCCTGTCTGGCCCTGGGGACTTGTCTACTTTAATACATTTCAAGACACCCAACAATTCTCCTTCATTATGCTGATTTGCACGAGAGTATTCATGCACCTTTTTCTAACCTTAACATCCCTCACATCCCTCCTTTTGGTGAATACTAATGTAAAATACTCATTAAAGACCTCACCCACTTCCTTTGGCTCCACACATAACCTCGCTCCTTTATCCTTATGGGCCTACTCTTTCCATAGTTACCCTCTGGCTTCTAATAATATGTATAAAATGCTATATGAGACTCTCCCTAGCCCTGTTGGCCAAGGACCTTTCGTGGCCACCTTTAGCACGTTTATCTCCCCGTTTGAGCTCCTTCCTACTTTCTCTATATTCTTCAAGGACTTTGTCTGTTTTTAGTTGCCTAGACTTTAGGTACATTTTTTTGACTAAGCTGATAATTTCGTGTCATCCAAGTTTCCTGAATCCTGCCATTCCTGTCTTCATTATCGCAGCAACTTACATGTCTTGCACTCTAATCAACTAGAATTTAAAAAACTTCTACATGTCACATATGTATTTACTCTCCAACAGCTGCTCCCAATCCACATTCTCCAATTCTTGCATAATTTGGTTATAATTGGCCATGTCCCAATCTTCATCCGAAGTCCACTAGTCCTCATTCTCAAGTATCAAAAAATTGCAGAATATGATCACTACTTCCAAAATGCTCTCCACTGAAATGTTGATAACCTGGCTGGGATCATTTCCCAATTCAGTACTGTTTCAAAAACCCTCCCAGACACACCTAACAAATTGCTCCTCATTCAAACTCCTGACACTAAGGGAGACCCAGGCAATATGGTGGAAGTTAAAACCACTGACCACAACATCCCTGTTATTTTCACATCTGACTACACATCTCTTCTTCTATCTCCTGCTGGCAGCTGGGAGGTTTGTAGTACAATCCTGGCATTATGGTTGCACCTTTCCTATTCCTCAGCTCTACCCACAATGCCTTGCTATAGGATCCCTTGAGGATATCGTCCCTCAACACAGCTGTGATAGTCTCCCTAACCAAGAATGCAGGGCCGCCACCTCTTCTTCCTCCTCTGTCTCCACTAAAACACTGAAATCCCAAAACATTAAGCTTCCAATCCTGTCCGTCTTTCAACCATGTCTCTGTGATTGCAACAACATCATTACTGCATGCATTAATCCAAGCCTTAAGTTCATCCATTTCACCTGTTGTGCTGAGATAACACGGTGTGAAGCTGGATGAATACAGCAGGCCAAGCAGCAACAAAGGAGCAGGAAAGCTTGACATTTTGGGTGGGGACCCTTCTTCAGAAATGGAGGAGGGGAAAGGGATTCTGAAATATATAGGGAAACAGGGGGAGTCAGGTAGAAGATGGATAGGGAGAAGATAGGGTGAGACGAGACAGACAGGTCAAGAGGCGGGGTTAGAGCCAGTGAAGGTGAATGTACATGGGGAGGGGAGATTTTGAAGCTTGTGAAATCCCATCCCAGGCCCCAAGAAGACTTTCCACATCAAGCTGATGTTCACCTGCACATCTGCCAATGTGGTATACAGTGCATCTGCTGTACCCATTGTGGCTTCCTCTACATCGGGGAAACCGAGCGGAAGCTTAGGGACCGCTTTGCAGAACACCTACGCTCGGTTTGCAATAGAGAATTGCATCTCCCAGTCATGAATCATTTCAACTCCCCCTCCCATTCCTTAGACAACATGTTCATCCTGGGCCTCCTGCAGTGCCACAACGATGCCACCCAAAGGTTGCAGGAACAGCAAGTCATATTCTGCTTGGGAACCCTGCAGCCCAATGGTATCAATGTGGATTTCACAAGCTTTAAAATCTCCCCTCCCCGCACTGCATCCCAAAACCAGCCCAGCTCGTCCCCGCCTCCCTAACCTCTTCTTCCTCTCACCTATCCCCTTCTCCCACCTCAAGCTGCACCTCCATTTCCTACCTTCTAACCTCATCCTGACCCCTTGACCTGTCCGTCCTCCCCAGACTGACCTATCCCCTCCCTACCTCCCCACCTACACTTACCTCTACAGGCTTCATCCCTGCCACTTTAACTTGTCTATCTCCTCTCCATCTATCTTCTCCTCTATCCATCTTCGATCCGCCTCCCCCTCTCTCCCTATTTATTTCAGAACCTTCTCCCCCTCCCCCTTTTCTGACGAAGGGTCCAGGCCCGAAACATCAGCTTTTGTGCTCCTGAGATGCTGCTTGGCCTGCTGTGTTCATCGAGCTCCACACTTTGTTATCTCGGATTCTCCAGCAACTGCAGTTCCCATTATCTCTGATACAATTTTAACCCCAGTCCCCTGTCACACTGGTTTAAGCCCTCCTGAGTGGCACTATCATGTGCTTGTGATATTTAAATATTCAAACCCCGGAACTTTTATAAACATATGTGAGCATATAAAAATCCGTTCCCTGCATCAAATTCTTGATCTCAGAAGGAATCAAGGGCTACGGAGAGAGTGCAGGGAAGTGGAGTTGAAATGCCCATCAGCCATGATTTAAATGGTGGAGTGGACTTGATGGGCCAAATGGCATTACTTCCACTCCTATGTCTCATGGTCTTATGATCTCTTTCCTTCATCTCCCCCTCCTTTCGAGTCTCCCTTTTCTCTCTTCACATCCACACTGTCTCAACTCTCTTTTCTCCTGTCTTTTCTCATTTACCCCATTTTCTCACACTTTGTAATCTTTGTCTCCTTTTTCTTCACCCTTACGTCTCCTTTTCTCCTTATATAGTGAGATCTGTCCTGCTCCAGCTACCTTTCCTCACATCTCCTCATAGGAATCACAGTGCCATTTTGTCTGATAACACTCCTTGAAGAGCATTTTAGATCTTTTACTGTGTCAAAGATGTTAGATAAATGCTATCTTATTCTTCTGGCCTGACTACATTGTTTAAAGACACTAAATTACTTTTTGGCATCAATGATTCTGTTTACATTCTCAATTGCCAAATGAATGTTTTAATTAAGTAAATAAGGAGGACATATTTTCAGTGGTAGAATGGTTAGTCACCAGAGAAGATAGATTTAATGTAATTGGCAAATATACTACGTGGATGTGAGAAAGGGTTTTCTTTTGTGTGGCATGTTCAGAAGTACAACTTGCTAAATGGCAAGTACTTGTGGTATTGTTTTATGATTGTCTACTCATATACAACCCTCCCCACCCTAGAGACACACAGGATTCCACGAGACCACCCCAAAGCCCACACTCTTCTCTTAAAAGATTGTTATCTTTGGAATTCTCTTTTCAAGAAAGCAGTGGAGGCTGGGTCATTGAATTAGCCAGATTTTTGATTGACAAGGCAGTCAAAAGTTATACAGTCATACAGGTATATAGCACAGAAACAGACATTTTGGCCTAACTTGACCATGCCAACCAGGTTTCCTAAACTGAACTAGTCCCATTTGCCTGAATTTGGTCCAAATTCCTCTAAATCTTTCCTATCAGAGTACCTGTCCAGATGTTTTTGGATTATAGAAGGATGCGCCAGAAAGCTTCATTGAGGCTACCATCAGATTGCCCATAATCTTATTGAATAAGTGGTGTGGGTAATTGGGTCTACCCCCAGTTCTTCCTCTCTCTCTCTCTCTCTCTCTCTCTCTCTCTCTCTCTCTCTCTCTCTCTCTCTCTCCCTCTCTCTCTCTCTCTCTCTCTCCCCCTCTCTCTCACTCTCACGCACACACTTTCTTTACATTTAACATTGATGCTGGAACAATAAGCAGTTTTAGCAGAAAACGATTCTCCAGATACACACATTTATATAAATGATTTGGATGTGAACATAGCAGGTATGGTTAGTAAGTTTGCAGATCACACCAAAGTCGGAGATGTAACGGACAGCAAAGAAGGTTACCTCAGAGTAAACGGAATCTTGAACAGATGCGTCAATGGGCCGAGGAATGACAGATGCAATTTAATTTAGGTAAATGTGATGCATCTTGGAAAGGCAAATCAGGGCAGGACTTATACACTTAATGGTAAGGTCCTGGGGAGCGTTGCTGAACGAGGAGATCTTGGAGTGCAGGTTCATAGTTCCATTGAAGTGCAGTGAAGGTAGATAGGATAGTGAAGATGGTGTTTGGTATGCTTTCCTTTACCAGTAAGTGCATTGAGTATTGGAGTTGGGAGGTCATGTTGTGGCTGTACAGAACATTAGTTAGGCTACCATTGGAATACTGCATGCAGTTCTGGTCTCCCCGCTACAGGAAGGATTTTGTGAAACTTGAAAGGGTTCAGAAAAGATTTACAAGGATGTTGCCAGGATTGGAGGGCTTGAGCTATAGAGAGAGGCTGAATAGACTGGGGCTATTTTCGCTACAACATTGGAGGTTGAGGGGTGACCTTGTAGAGGTTTATAAAATCATGAAGGGCATGGATACGGTAAATAGACAAAGTCTTTTCTGCAGGGTCAGGGAGTCCAAAACTAGACGGCATAGGTTTAAAGTGAGATGGGAAACTAAAAGGACCCTAAGGGGCAACTTTTGCATGAACAGAATGATGCATATACGGATCAAGTTGCCAGAAGAAATGGTGGAGACTGGTACAATTACCATTTATAAAACATGTGTCAGCTTGTTTGGGTGCATTACAATACGCCTCCAAGACCATCACAACCTTGGCTATACTTGAACCTAGATTTTGTCTTCAGAGGTAAGAACACTGCCAATACACCACAAGACCCTATGAGAAAACCAGGAAGGATTTCAAGAACATTCTGCAGGATTTTAACTCACATAGAAAGACACCAATGGATTTTGAATCCATTGCCCTAAGTACTCAGCTGTGAGCACAAGCCTTCTGATGGCTTCAATGTGGACTAGGTCATCAAAGATGAAGGTGAGGTTGTAAATGAGCAGATCAGTAGGTGCAGAAATGTTATCGTGAATGAAGACCAAATGTTAAACAGTTGGGGTACTGAGGAGTGAATGACAGTCTAGATGTTGACAAGAGGTCTCCTCTTGCAGGGGAAAATTTAGATCAGTTCCAGAATAAGCGGTCTGCCATTTAAGAGGGAGGTTAGGAAGAATTTCTTCTTTCGGGATGATCATTAGTGCTTAGATTTCTGTACTACAGAGAATGGCCTACTCTTGCTCCTATTTATTATGCATGCCTTGCCGCCACTGTTCTCTGAGAATTTCAATTTTCAAAGGCTGATGACCTTTAGGGAGAGAGAGAAAAAAAAAGTTCAAGGTGGACCAGTGAATTACCATTCAGTTTCTTCCTGAGCCTGAAAGAAACTTGTATTATTGCCTTCATTTAGTGAAAGCTGATGAGAGTACACAAAGGCATAACACTCAAAAGCTGCATAAGTGGAGCTCAGGTACATAGGAACCACCATCTAATCGAATAATTAAGCAGGTCTGAGGCATTGAGTGGCCAAGAAAAGTCAAAAACAACAAACAAGCAAAAAAAACTGTCTGTCGATTATATGGCAGAGTGAAATAAGATGACCATAAGATGCAGGAGCAAAGTTGCCTATTCTGCCCACTACTCCAAAAGTGTTGACTCCTTTACTGATTAAATATCTATCACAGCATTGGATATACTCAATGATAGGTAGATATTTGATAAGCAAGTAGATGAAAGCTACTTTCAGAGAAGGGGATTTGTGGGAATGCAGAGTCGTCAGCTCAGCCACTAAATGGCAGAGCAATCCTGAGGGGCAAGTGGCCAACCCATATGGACAGCAGTGCAGTTGCAACCTCTACTAGCAACAAAAGCTGCCAGCACTTGGTATTCATTCCCAAGTGGTTTCCTATCCAAGGTAATCAGGCCTGAGTCTGCTTATGGAGGCTGGCATCTGCCACCAAGCAGGATAGTGAACCAGTCTCTTTCCCTGTTTTCTTTCCACAACTGCAGGGAGAGAGACTATACTATGCTATAGAAACTAGAGAGATGCAGGAGAGGTTCATCAGAAATGTTGCCTGGTCTGGAGCAATTCAACTAAGAAGAGAGAATAAGTAGACTGAAATAACAAGTTGTAGAGATGGATGAACACAGCAGGCCAAGCAGCATCAGAAGAGCAAGAAAGCTGATGTTTCGGGCCTAGATCCATTTCTGAAGAACAGTCTAGACCGAAACCTCAGCCTTCCTGCTCCTCTGAAGCTGCTTGGCCTGCTGTGTTCATCCACCTCTACACCTTGTTATCTCAGATTCTCCAGCATCTGCAGTTCCTATTATCTCTTAAGTAGACAGAAGTTGTTTACCAAAGAGCAGAAAGGCTGAGGAGGGATTGGATTGAAGGGTAACAAGTTCTGATGTGCATAGATAGGAAGAGACCTTTCCATTTAGCAGAGGTATCAGTAACTATAAGGCACAGTTTTAAAGTAAGGAGGGGATTTGAGGGGGAAATTGAGGAGGAAACTCAGACGTGGAGCAACTATTTTGATGACCTCTTGAAAGGCCATTGCACACGAGCCTAAGGGCTAAGTGCTGGGAAATGGAATTAGAATAGGAAGCTTGATGCTCAGCGTGGATAGGATGACCCGCATGATTTTGTAAAATCTCCAAGATGTTACATGATGATAGAAGTTGGAAGTTGGCAAGTATGATGTTGTAGGGATAACTGACACATGGCTTCAAGTGGACAGGGCCTGGGAAATGAATATTCAAGGCTATACATGCTATCGAAAGGACAGACTGGTGGCCAGAGAGGGTGGGGTGGCCCTGTTGGTGAGGAATGATATTCAGTCCCTTGCGAGGGGGGACATAGAATCAGGAGATGTAGAGTCAGTATGGAGAGAACTGAAAAATTCTAGGGGTAGAAAGACCTTAATGGGAGTTATCTACAGGCTCCCAAACAGTAGTCAGGACGTAGGGTGTAAGTTGAATCAAGAGTTGAAATTGGCCTGTTGCAAAGGTATCACTACAGTTGTTATGGGAGATTTCAACATGTGGGTAGACTGGGAGAATCAGGATGGTACTGGACCCCAAGAAAGGGAGTTTGTGGCGTGCCTCCAAGATGGATTCTTGGAACAGCTTGTACTGGAGCCTACCAGGGAGGAGGCAATTCTGGATCTGGTGTTGTGCAATGAACCGGATTTGATCAGAGAGCTTAAAGTAAAGGAACCATTAGGAGGTAGTGACCATAATATGATAAGTTTTAATCTGCAGTTTGAGAGGGAGAAGGGAGAATCGGAAGTGTCAGTATTGCAGTTGAATAAAGGGAACTATGGAGCTATGAGGGAGGAGCTGGCCAAAGTTCAAAGGTACAATACCCTCGCAGGGATGGCAGTGGAACATCAATGGCAGTTATTTCTGGATATAATGCAGAAGGTGCAGGATCAGTTCATACCAAAGAGGAAGAAAGATCCTAAGGGGAGGCAGGGGCAGCCGTGGCTGACGAGGGAAGTTAAGGACTGTATAAAGATAAAAGAGAAGTATAACATTGCAAAGATGAGTGGGAAGCCGGAGGACTGGGAAGCTTTTAAAGAGCAACAGCGGATAACTAAAAAGGCAATACACAGAGAAAAAATGAGCTATGAAGGAAAACTGGCCAAAAATATAAAGGAGGATAGTAAAAGCTTTTTTAGGTATGTGAAAAGAAAAAAAATGGTTAAGACTAAAATTGGGCCCTTGAAGTCAGAAATGGGTGAATTTATTATGGGGAACAAGGAAATGGCAGAAGACTTGAATAGGTACTTTGGATCTGTCTTCACTAGGGAAGACACAAGCAATCTCCCAAATGCAATAGTGGCTGAAGGACCTAGGGTAATGGACGAACTGAAGGGTATTTATATTAGGCAGGAAATGGTGTTGGATAGACTGTTAGGTCTGAAGGCCAATAAGTCTCTGGGACCTGATGGTCTGCATCCCAGGGTCTTAAGGAGGTGGCTCTAGAAATTGTGGACGCATTGATAGTTATTTTCCAAGGTTCTATAGATTCAGGATCAGTTCCTGCAGATTGGAGGGTGGCAAATGTTGTCCCACTTTTCAAGAAAGGAGGGAGAGAGAAAACAGGAAATTATAGACCGGTTAGCCTGACGTCAGCAGTGGGAAAGATGCTGGAGTCAATTATAAAAGATGAAATTATGACTCATTTGGATAGCAGTAACAGAATAGGTCAGAGTCAGCATGGATTTATGAAGAGGAAATCGTGCTTGACTAATCTTCTGGAGTTTTTTGAGGATGTATCTATGAAGATGGATAAGGGAGAACCAGTGGATGTAGTGTACCTGGACTTTCAGAAAGCCTTTGATAAAGTCCTGCATAGGAGATTGGTGAACAAAATTAGGGCACATGGTATTGTGGGAAAAATACTGAGTTGGATTGAAAATTGGCTGGCTGACAGGAAGCAAGGAGTAGTGATAAACGGGTCCCTTTCGGAATGGCAGGCAGTGACCAGTGGGGTACCACAAGGTTCGGTGCTGGGACCGCAGCTGTTTATGATATATATTAATGATATAGACGAAGGCATTAAATGTAATATTAGCAAATTTGCCGATGACACAAAGTTGGGTGGCAGTGTGAAATGTGAGGAGGATGTTATGAGAATACAGGGTGACTTGGACAGGCTAGGTGAGTGGACGGATGCATGGCAGGTGCAGTTTAATGTGGATAAATGTACGGTTTTACACTTTGGTGGCAAGAACAGGAAGGCAGATTACTATCTCAATGGAGTCAAGTTAGGTAAAGGGGAAGTACAACGAGACCTAGGTGTTCTTGTACATCAGTCAATGAAAGCAAGCATGCAGGTACAGCAGGCAGTGAAGAAAGCTAATGGCATGCTGGCCTTCATAACAAGAGCAATTGAGTATAGGAGCAAAGAGGTCCTTCTGCAGCTGTACAGGGCCCTGGTGAGACCGCACCTGGAGTATGGTGTGCAGTTTTGGTCTCCAAAATTGAGCAAGGACATTCTGGCTATTGAGGGAGTGCAGTGTAGGTTCACGAGGTCAATTCCCAGAATGGCGGGACTATCATATGTTGAAACATTGGAGCGACTGGGCTTGTACACAGAGATAATGGGAACTGCAGATGCTGGAGAATTCCAAGATAATAAAATGTGAGGCTGGATGAACATTGCAGGCCAAGCAGCATCTCAGGAGCACAAAAGCTGACGTTTCGGGTCTAGGCCCGAAACGTCAGCTTTTGTGCTCCTGAGATGCTGCTTGGCCTGCTGTGTTCATCCAGCCTCACATTTTATTATCTTGGGCTTGTATACACTTGAGTTTAGAAGGATGAGAGGGGATCTGATTGAGACATATAAGATTATTAAGGGATTGGACACTCTGGAGGCAGAAAGCATGTTTCCGCTGATCGAGTGAGTCCAGAACCAGAGGACACAGTTTAAAAATAAGGGGTAGGCCATTTAGAACAGAGTTGAGGAAAAACTTCTTCACCCAGAGAGTGGTGGATATATGGAATGCTCTGCCCCAGAAGGCAGTGGAGGCCAACTCTCTGGATACTTTCAAGAAAGAGATGGATAGAGCTCTTAAAGATAGTGGAATCAAGGGTTATGGGGACAAGGCAGGAACAGGATACTGATTGTGGATGAACAGCCATGATCATAATGAATGGTGGTGCTGGCTCGAAGGGCCGAATGGCCTACTCCTGCACCTATTGTCTACTGTCTAAGACCGTTCCCCGAGGTACATGGAGAGGGATTCCTCACGCCGCCCCTCACCTCCTTTACCTGCTGTGACTGACAGACACCATCTATCTTTAAAGATTCGGTGTTGCTTTGTGGATGTTTTTGTTTTCTCTCCGGGGATGATTAAACCGCCTCGGAATTGCGCTACCTTAGCCCGAACGGTGATTTTTTTTACACCATTTCTCCTCAACAGCCAGCTGCTGTTACTATAGTAACCACCACGCCAGCCAGCCTGGGAGGGAGGCGAGCGATTTCAAAGCCGAGTAGCGCCCTGAACCCTTATCGGACATTTGCATACAACTCCCGTAATGCCCCGCGCGAACGGACAAACCGTTGGAGATGGGGAGCCGCGCGCCATTGACTCTGGAACCTGTAGTTCTGTGTACACCCCGCCCACGGATGGCCAACCGCCGTCGCAACTCATGTCACGTGCAATGACGATCCAGCACGCACCCCTGTGACGCAAGCGGGGCGGCTCGGTATGGGATTGGCTGGATTTCGTGAACGCGCGTGGCGCTGGTGGCCGTCGCGCGCACCGCCCTTTTTGGGCGTCCGAAGGGGACAAGATGGCGGCGAAGGGCGGAAAAAGCGGTTTTCTGTCTAAAGTGAGTCGAGTCAACGTCCTTTACCTCTGGCAGCCTACCGATCAATGTTGTTTATAAATTTCATTGGGATAGCAGCCGCTAGGGGCTCCTCGTCGGCGATGGGTTTGGGAAGAGAGACAGAGAAGCAGGTTTTGTCCAGGTGTTAATGGTGGAGATATGGTCACCGCCAATGCGCTCGGAATGCTGTTATCCGCGGCTCAGGATGACGGTGAAGTTACAGGCGGTCCCCTACGTACAGGAGTCTAGGTAGCGCCTTTCCAGATTAGCTAGCGGCCGACGTGGCTCTTTGCCTCCTCAGTGACGCAGCTGGAGGACCGCGCCTGATACCGGTTCATTGAGGAGAGGCCCGTTACGATACAAGAGACACCCTTCTCTCCAACCCCGCCCCCCAAAAAAAACCCTCAACCGTGAGCTTTGAACAAGAGTCGCACCAAATTTAAACTCTGCTCTCTCCGCAGATGCTGCCAGACCTGCTGAGTTTTTCCAGCTTTCAGGTTTCCATCATCCGCAGTATGTTGTGTTGCCAGCTGTCAGTCAGCGGCGCTTGTAATTGAACCATTGTTTTACTGAATGTTTTATAGGTGGCAAATCTTAGACTGTGTGGCCTGGACAGCAGATTAGTTACCTCAAAGATCCATAATTACACCTGACCCGGACTGAGAATGAACATACCTAAACTATCAGCCTTTGGTCACTGAACCTGTAGGGTGCAAGTCTGACTCCAGACGTTTACACACAGTCTAGGCTGATGCTTCAGTGTCAGAATTGTCTCAGTGCTATGTCGACAGAGGACACAGTTTCTTATGCATATAATGTTAAATCCAGACCATCAGATGTTAAATGAAAAAAGCTCAAGAATTATCCAGATGCAAAATGCATGTGACCTTCACATTTGAAAGTAGATCTCAGAAAGCAAATTTGGGAGTGAAGATTCAAGTAAAGTCTTCTCTGCACAGTATTACCTTTCATTATGACTCCTGAATGGTTCAAATGGAGCTAAATAGGTATAGGTGACTTATTGGGAGTGGGAGAGTTTATTTGGAAAAGAGACGACAGTGACGTCTGAGAGGCAATGGGAACTGCAGATGCTGGAGAATCCGAGATAACGAAGTGTGGAGCTGGATGAACACAGCAGGCCAAGGAGCTTTTCAGATGAAGGGTCTAGGCCCAAAACGTCAGCTAGGAGCACAAAAGCTGATGTTTCAGGCCTAGATCCTTCATCAGAAAAGCTCCTTGGTCTGCTGTGTTCATCCAGCTCCACAGTTCGTTATCTCAGAGTGAGAATCTGTGACTGAATCTTCCTATCTCTGATTCAGTCTCTGGCTTTCCTATTTCTTTTATTCTTGCTGTTTGTTTGGTAGCAGAGTCTGATGAAAAATTACAATGTAAAAGTTTGAGATTGAGATCTCCGTACTGCCATCTGTGGATGTGGAGGAGAGGGTGATCACAATGTTGGCAAAATCTCTGCAGATGGCTCAAGGTGTCCAAGTGTGGTGTTATTCAAGGTTTTGGTGAACTAGATTTTGAAATATTTTAGTGTAGGGTAATTATAGCAGGTAAGATCCATCACTCCAAGATCTCGGGTGTCTCACGACCTGAAATTGTTAGATCAGAAAGTGCATGAATTTAAGCAGGGATTGGACTGAAGCAAAGGCAGGTTGATGGATGGTATTGATAGTTTATTGTTGACCGTGCTGCTGATTGTGAGATGTTTACAGTCTTATCATTGCGAACTATAGTGTAGACTAAACCAGTCGTCTGGTTCTTATAGAACCTATTAGCTTTACCTATCTTTAATAAAGTGTAGCACCCGATCTCCACAGTTTACATTTTTCCAAAATTGATGGGCTTTAAACCGATACATCCCGGGCCATGGGCATTCAAATAAATGATTGCAAAGCTTTCAATTTGGATGCAGTAAAAAGAAGAAAGCGTTGATGTCACCATGCCTACTTTGAACAGTACCTTGTGCCTTGTGAGCATAATACTTCCTAGGACTAGTGAAGCAGTACAGTGAAACTGGGAAGTGTTGCATCGTTCCAGTATTTCTTTTATATGTCATACTAGAAGAAATAAGAACTGCAGATGTTGGAACAAATTAACCCACGTTTCACTTGTTATTGTAAGGAAGATTTTTTGGATAACTTCCATAAAAATTGTAATTACCCAGGCTGTTTGTGCCTTAATTTATGCAGTTTTGTTTGCCTGTTAGTGCTGTGCTTGTTAACCAGTCAGTTGGCATTTTGGTTTTAAAATTCTCATCTTTGTTTTGAAGTGTCTTAACCGTGTCCCTTTCTGTATGTAATCTCTGGCTTTACAATCCTAAAGAAAACTGCATTTACTTAATGTTGGCCTCTTGAGCATCTCAAATTTTAATCACCTTGCCATTGTTAACGATCATTTCGGTTTCTCTGGCTCTACATTCTACAATTTCCAAGTTTCTAACTTGCTTTCCTACTTTAAGACATTCATTAAGGCCTATTTGTTTTCATTTACCTAAATAACTACGCATTGATAGGCATTACAGAAGAAAAACTATGTAGCCCATTAGGATATTTTATTATGGATGATGTGATGGTGTAGGGGGACGGGCTTAGATTAGTTCACAGGTTGGCGCAACATCGAGGGCTGAAGGGCCTGTTCTGCACTGTATTGTTCGATGTTCTATTACACTTAAATGCTAAATAAATGTGTTATTGTGACAGTTCATATAGTTAATTCACTGAAATGCTGCTCTAGCCCAGCCGGTAGAGTAACACATTGAGTATGTAAAATAAGTTAGATAAGCGCAGCAGGTGTTGGCTTCTGAAAAGAGAAAAGTCAGGTATCTGTTTAAGACCAACGGGGTAGGGTTACCGATATACACATTCACAGAAGTAGGTTGTTTGGCTTTTTCAGCCTGCCCTGCCATTTAAGAGGAGGCTACTCATTTTGTTTTGACATCCACGTTTCCATTTACCCCTGTGACCCTAGGTGTCTGATTTAAAGCAATGGGCATTTTTAAGGCAGAAGCAGATACAATGCCTCCATCATCATCTGAGCCAGTGTGCCAAAGTTGCACAACCCTCAAAAACAAACGTTTCTGTCCTAAAGTGATAATCACCCGGTTTAATGTCTGAGTTTTATGTTGTCAAACATTTTCAGATGCTGAAGAAGCTGTTGCTTCTTGATTTCAGTGATGTGATTTTTGACAAATTTCATGCAGAGTTGTAAAATAAAATCATCAGTTCTGTCTGCTGTTTGATATTGTTTAGTTTGCAATTTTCCTGTTATTCGTATTCAGAGATTTGCTTTTTAATGTTCCCTTCTGCTCAGTGAATTGTCTACAGGCCTGCGCTGTTGGAAAGCTCAGATCAAGAGCAACAAATGATTTGCTGAGCAGATGAACAAATATGGTTGAAGTACAAGTCTGAAAATGACTGGATGCATGACAAACTAAACAATGCCAGCAAAGAAGTTGCTTTTAAGAAACATGTTTGGGGTTGCGAGAGGTGTTATGGTGAGTGAGGCTGTGTTTTTCGGGTCAGGTACCTGGAGGCATCACAGATGTCAAGTACGGCCATAGACAGGGCTCATCAGAGATACTAACACATTTGGACAAAGCATTTGAGAAATTGTCCCTTAAAACAGTGGGGATGAGAGTATTAGGAGAAGAATCAGATGTCAAAAATTAATGATTTTCAATAGTAGATAAACAACTACCCCCTGAGTCAATGGGGAGCCTGAACCAAGGGAATGGCAGAAACGACACAAGCAATGGATTTCAAGTGGAATTTTTATAAAGTAAATAGATACATTTTGTAAAGAGCATATGAGAACATGCCAGGCAAATGGGTAGCTCTTTTAAATAAAATCTGCACTGCTGTGATGGGCTGATTTTGTTTCTGGGTTTCATTTTTTTACTAGTGGAAGATCGATGACAAGCCGGTTAAGGTTGACAAGTGGGATGGTGCAGCTGTGAAAAATGCCTTGGATGATGCTGCTAAAAAGGTAGGACAATGGCTACATGGAATCTTTGACATTTGTTACAGTCCATGACTCCTACCAAATATTGGCATTCTTCTAATCAATACATGTCGAGTTTGAAGTAGTAAACCAACCTGTTCTTACTTCATTATCACTGTTGGCTTGATAGCTGGTTTGCAATGCAGAATGGGGCTCTCAGTGCTGATTTAATTCTCTCACATTTCGGGAGGACAGCGAGAGAGGGAGCACCAGGAGACTGCTGGGAAGGTTAGATTTTTTTCCCACTTTAAAAAGCTTACCTCAAGCGGGAGCGGTCTTCATTTATTTGGGCAGCGGCTGAACCCAAGACACGACACGTGTAGTGTCTCCCACCCGCCCCCCTCCTCTAACCAAAAAAAAAGACTCTGTGTGTAGATAAGGTAAGGCTTTTTCTATTTCACGTTTCTTTATATATATCGTGTGATTGCCAAAAACTTTTTGGTTCCTTTTTCATTTATCTAAGTTAAGTTTAATAATGTCAGGAGATCTCACACCCGTGTTGTGCTCCTCTTGCTGAATGTGGGAGCTCAGGGACAGGGCTGATGTCCCTGACTCCTTCACGTGCAGGAAGTGTGTCCAGCTGCAGCTCTTGTTAGACCGCATGACGGCTCTGGAGCTGCGGATGGACTCACTTTGGAGCATATGCGATGCTGAGGGGGTCGTGGATAACAAGTTGGTCACACCGCAGATTAGGATTGCTGAGGGAGATAGCGAGTGGGTGACCAAAAGGCAGAGGAAGAGCAGGAAGGCTGTGCAGGTGTCCCCTGCAGTCATCTCCCTCCAAAACAGGTATTCCGTTTTGGATACTGTTGGGGGAGATGGCTCACCAGGGGAAGGCAGCAGTAGGCAGGTTCATGGCACCGTGGCTGGCTCTGCTGTACAGAAGGGTGGGAAAAAGAGTGGAAGGGTGATAGTCATTGGGGATTCAATTGTAAGGGGAGTAGATAGACGGTTCTGCGGTCGAAAACGGGACTCCCGAATGGTATGTTGCCTCGCAGGTGCACGGGTCAGGGATGTTTCCGATTGGCTGCAGGACATTCTGAAGGGGGAGGGTGAACAGCCAGTTGTCATGGTGCATATAGGCAGAAAACGGGGTGAGGTCCTACAAGTAGAATTTAGGGAGTTAGGAGCCAAGTTTAAAAAGTAGGACCTCAAAGGTAGTAATCGCAGGCCTGCTACCAGTGCCACGTGCTAGTCAGTGCAGAAATGAAGGAATAGCCAGGATAAATGTGTGGCTTGAGAGATGGTGTAGGAGGGAGGGGTTCAGATTTTTGGGACATTGGAACCGGTTCTGGGGAAGTTGGGACTATTACAAATTGGACGGTCTACACCTGAGCCGGACTGGAACCAATGTCCTTAGGGGTGCTTTTGCTAATGCTGTGGGGGAGGGTTTAAACTAATGTGGCAGGGGGATGGGAACCAAATATTGGACAGAAAAGAGGTAGTAACGAAAGCCAGTAGGGAACTAGATAATGGAGTCAGTGTGACTAAAGGGAATAGTAGTCGGGGAGCAGATGATGAACACAAAGGGACAGGTGGTCTGAGGTGCATTTATTTTAATGTGAGAAGTGTAGTAGATAAGGCAGATGAGCTTAGGGCTTGGATCGGTACCTGGAAGTATGATGTTATTGCTATTACTGAGACTTGGTTGAGGGAAGGGCATGATTGGCACCTAGTTGTCCCAGGATATTGATGCTTCAGGCGGGATAGAGAGGGAGGTATAAGGGGTGGAGGAGTTGCAATACTGGTCAAAGACGATATCACAGCCGGACTGAAGGAGGGCGCCATGGAGGACTCAAGCAGTGAGACAATATGGGTAGAACTCAGAAATAGGAAGGATGCAGTAACAATGTTGGGGCTGTACTACAGGCTTCCCAACAGGGAACGTGAGATAGAGGTACAAATATGTAAACAGATAATGGAAAGGTGTAGGGAAAAGCAGGGTGGTGGTGATGGGAGATTTTAATATTCCCAACATTGACTGGGATTCACTCAGTGTTGGGGGTCAAGACGGAGCAGAATTTGTAAGGTGTGTCCAGGAGGGTTTTCTAGAGCAGTATGTATGTACTCCAACTCAGGCAGGGGCCAGAATGAACCCGGCCAGGTGGTTGAAATTACAGTAGGGGACTACTTTGGAAATAGCGGTCACAATTCCGTAAATACCCATGGACAAGGATGGGAGTGGTCCTAAAGGAAGAGTACAAAACTGGGGGAAGGCCGACTATACCAAGATTCGGCAGGATCTGAGGAATATAGATTGAGAGAAACTGTTTGAAGGTAAATCCACATTTGATCTGTGGGAGACTTTTAAGGAGAGGTTGATTCGCGTGCAGGAGAGACATGTTCCTGTGAAAATGAGGAATAGAAATGGCAAGATTAAGGAACCATGGATGACAGGTGAAATTGTAAGACTAGCCAAGAGAAAAAAGGAAGCAAACGTGAGGTCTAGGCGACTGAAGACAGATGAAGCTTTGCAAGAATATCAGGAATGTAGAGCGAATCTGAAATGAGGGATTAAGAGGGCTGAGAGAGGACATGAGATATTGCTGGCAAACGTGGTTAGGGAAAATCCCAAAGCCTTTTATTCATATATAAAGAGCAAGAGGGTAACTAGAGAAAGGACTGGCCCACTTAAGGACAAAGAAGGAAAGTTATGTGCTGAGTCAGAGAAAATGGGTGACATTCTTAACGAGTACTTTGCATCAGTATTCACCAAGGAGAGGGACATGACAGATGTTGAGGTTAGGGATAGATGTTTGCTTACTCTAGGTAAAGTTGACATAAGGAAGGAGGAAGTGTTGGGTATCCTAAAAGACATTAAGGTGGACAAGTCCCCAGGTCCGAATGGGATCTATCCCAGGTTACTGAGGGAAACGAGAGAGGAAATAGCTGGGGCCTTAACTGACATCTTGGCAGCATCCTTAGACACGGGTGAGGTCCCAGAGGACTGGAGACTTGCTAATGTTGTCCCTTTGTTTAAGAAGGGCAGCAAGGATAATCCAAGTAATTATCGACTGGTGAGCCTGACGTCAGTGGTAGGGAAGCTACTGGAGAAGATACTGAGGGATAGGATCTATTCCCATTTGGAAGAAAATGGGCTTATCAGTGATAGGCAACATGGTTTTGTGCAGGGAAGGTCATGTCTTACCAACTTAATAGAATTCTTTGAGGATGTGACAAAGTTGATTGAGGGAAAGGCTGTAGATGTCATATACATGGACTTCGGTAATGCGTTTGATAAGGTTCCCCGTGGCAGCTGATGGAGAAACTGAAGTCACATGGGGTCCAGGGTGTGCTAGCTAGATGGATAAAAAAAAACTGGCTAGGCAACAGGAGACAGAGTAGTAGCAGAAGGGAGTTTCTGAAATTGGAGACCTGTGACTAGTGATGTTCCACAAGGATCTGTGCTGGGACCACTGTTATTTGTGATATATGTAAATGATTTGGAGGAAGGTGTGGATGGTCTGATCAGCAAGTTTGCAGATGACACTAAGGATGGTGGAGTAGCAGATAGTGAAGGGGACTGTCAGAGATTACAGCAGAATATAGATAGACTGGAGAATTGGGCAGATAAATGGCAGATGGAGTTCAATCCAGGCAAATGCGAGGTGGTGCATTTTGGAAGAACAAATTCAAGGGCGAACTATACACTAAAAGGAAAAGTCCGAGGGAAAATTGATGAACAGAGAGATCTGGGTGTTCAGGTCCATTGTTCCCTGAAGGTGACCAAGCAGGTCAATAGGGTGGTCAAGAAGGCATACGGCATGCATTCCTTCATTGGACGGGGTATTGAGTACAAGAGTTGGCAGGTCATGTTGCAGTTGTATAGGACTTTGGTTCGGCCACATTTGGAGTACTGTGTACAGTTCTGGTCGCCACATTACCAAAAGGATGTAGATGCTTTGGAGAGGGTGCAGAGGAGGTTCACCAGGATATTGCTTGGTGTGGAGGCTGCTAGCTATGAAGTGAGGTTGAGTACATTAGGATTATTTTCATTAGAAAGACGGAGATTGAGGGGGGGACCTGATGAGGTCTACAAAATCATGAGGGGTATAGATAGGGTGGATGTCAAGAAGCTTTTTCCCCAGAGTGGGGGACTCAATGACTAGGGGTCATGAGTTCAAAGTGAGAGGAGGAATGTTTAAGGGAGATATGCGTGGAAAGTTCTTTACACAGAGGGTGGTGGGTGCCTGGAACGCGTTGCCCGTACAGGTGGTAGACGCAGACACGTTAGCGTCTTTTAAGATATATCTGGACAGGTACATGGATGGGCAGGGAGCAAATGGACACATACCCTTAGAAAATAGATGTCAGGTTAGACAAAGGATCTTGATCCGCGCAGGCTTGTAAGGCCAAAGGGCCTGTTCCTGTGCTGTAATTTTCTTTTCTTTGTTCTTTGTTCACTGGTAGAGGTCACTGCAAAATCTGCATTCCCCACTTTGCCTCTCACCCGAGGGGTGGAAACTAATATGTAATCATATCTCCAGTTGAGAGAGCAGCCTGTGGTCCTCTGGAGCAATGCCGATTTTCAATTCGCCAACTTTGTTAATGTGATTGCAGTATTTACTCTTGCTATTTATATACTGAGTAGATGCCCATCTGTAACTGTCCAGGTATACTTACACAACTCTATCAACCACCTTTAGTTCTCTGCTTGCAAATGAGCAAACTGTTAGGCAGACCTGGAGATATTGGAAGGCCATCCTTGGCAGGGTGACAGCTTAGTATCTTTCTGATGGAAGCGTGTTTCTATCTGCAGGTGCTGTATGACCTGCTGTATACTTTACAACATGTATGTTTAATCTCTTTTTGTTACGTATATATTTGCTCTCAAATCTGTAATTTTCACCATTTTTACTTCTCAATAGGTCCTTCTGGACAAGTACGGGTATGAAGAGAATTATGGACTCATTGATGGACGACTCCTCATTTGCACAATCTCCTGTGTCTTTGCAATAATTGCACTTGTTTGGGACTACATGCACCCTTTTCCTGAGTCGAAGAGTGTCCTTGCGGGTTGTGTCCTTTCATATCCTTTGCTTGTAGCAGTGAATAGTTACTTTGTGGTACTGAGGCGATGCTTTAGTTTTGGAGATGCATCACCCTCATTACCGTAACATTTCCCCCCTGCCAACATGTTTCTTAAAAGCAATGTCTTTGCTGGTGTTGTTCAGTTTGTCATGCCTCCACCATATAGATAGGATGGTTTAAAAAGGTAATAAAATGTGAGGCTGGATGAACACAGCAGGCCAAGCAGCATCTCAGGAGCTGACGGAGCACAGAAGCTGACGTTTCGGGCCTAGACCCTTCATCAGAGAGGGGGATGGGGTGAGGGCTCTGGAATAAATAGGGAGAGAGGGGGAGGCGGACCGAAGATGGAGAGTAAAGATGATAGGTGGAGAGAGTATAGGTGGGGAGGTAAGAAGGGGATAGGTCAGTCCAGGGAAGACGGACAGGTCAAGGAGGTGGGATGAGGTTAGTAGGTAGATGGTGCGGCTTGGGGTGGGAGGAAGGGATGGGTGAGAGGAAGAACAGGTTAGGGAGGCAGAGACAGGTTGGACTGGTTTTGGGATGCAGTGGGTGGGGGGGAAGAGCTGGGCTGGTTGTGTGGTGTTAAAAAGGTGTTTGGCTCACTTCATTGCTCAGTCCTTTTGAGTGTAGGAGTTGGGATGTTATGTTGAAGTTGTACAGGACATTGGTGAGGCCTTATTTGGAATAGTGGCCAGTTCTGCTCGCCCAGTTATAGGAGGAATATTATCAAGTGGAGAGGGTTCAGAAGAGATTTACTAGGATGTTTCTGGGACTGAAAGGCTTGAGCTATAAGGAAAGACTGGATAGGCTGGGACTTTGTTTTTTACTGGAGTGTAGGAGGTTGAGAGGTGACCTTATACAAGTTTATAAAATAGTGGGAGGTATAGATAGAGTTGATGGTAGTTGTCCTTTCCCTAAGATGGAGAATTTCAAGACTAGGGGACACATTTTTAAGGTGAGAGGAGAGATTTAAAAAAGATACGAGGCAAATTTCCACTGGGAGTAGATTGCGAGTGGAGTGAATTTGCTGATGAAATAGTGGATGTCGGTACAACTACAATGTTTAAAAGACATTTGGTTAGATATATGACTAGAAAAGGTTTGGAGGGATATGGGCCAGGAGCAGGCAGGTGGGATTAGTTTAGTTTGGGATTATTTTCAGCATGAACTGGTTGGACTGAAGAGCCTGTTTCTGTGCTGTATGATTGAAGGTGCATGTCCCTTCACACGTGTAGGACCCAGTGGCCACTGTTTAAAGAATGTTAATGCAGGAAAGTAGACAATTATGCATTTTGGTGCAGGCTTAAATGGCACAGTTGTAAACAGAGACATAGGGAATTCAAGAATGTAGTTAGCAAAGCATTTGGGGTCTTGAGCTTCATAAAGGTTCAGCCTAGTCTACTACTTTGCTGTCTTAACAATAAGATTTTAAATCTGTTATTGCATCTCAAAACATTTAACTGGAGAGAGCTGTGGATTTAATGTAGGCATTGCCTTTGGACTCCTGAAAGAGATTGAGAATGTTTCCACTCCTGTGATCAAATGCCCTACGTACATATTAGGATGCTCCAGTTTGTGATGTCTGACCTTGCACTATTGATGTCATGGTTTGAGAGAAGTTGCCCAGTTTATTGTGGTGGGCACGATGGAGAGCTAGTTTGGCCCCAAAAACTCATTTTAGTTTACCAGTCTGCAATCTTTCTCTAGAGTTGGGGATAAGAAAGTTTGTAGTCTGAATCTCTGATATATCTTCCATGTGACTGAGCATAAAATCTATCCCATTCCTTTGCTTCACTTAACAGAATCCTACAGCATAGGAAAAAGGGCATTTGGGCTGTGGAACTTTTGCAGAGTATTTGGAAAGAGCCCTTCACTTAGCTGAATTCCTTGTCATCTTGCTGTTTCTCTGTATTCTTGGAAAGCATTTCTTTTTAAATACACATTTGATTCCATTTTGATTCTGTTTTGACCACTTTTTAAGAAAGCCATAAAAATCTTTGCCGTCGCACTCTCAGCAGAACTGGCCACTTGAAGTTTAGGCCTTGAGTGTGGGAACATTAATTCTGTAGACTTAGGTAGTTTAGGAAGAGAACAGTGAGGATTTTCAATTCTCTTGGGCGACATGGGCATTGCTGGATAGCTAGCATTTATTGCCTACCTCTAGTTGCCTACAAGCAATGATGAACTATTCCACATTTCTTAAATAATCTATGAACCAAGAAAAGGGAATGTGGACAACCAAAGGTCAAGTGAGGGTGTTGAATCAGAGGAAATAAGTATCTTAGAATCCCTACAGTGTGAAAGCAGGCCCTTCGGCCTAACAAGTCCACACCAATCCTTGGAGCATCCCCCTATAACCCACCTAATCTACACATCCCTGAACACTGCGCGTTTTAGCACGGCCAATCCACCTACCCTGCACATCTTTGGGCTGTGGGAGGAAACTGGAGAAAACTCGCAGGCATGGAGAGAATGTGAAAACTCCACACGGACTCAAGGGTGCAGTCAAACTTTAGCTCCTGGGGCTGTGAGGCAGTAGCGTGAACCACTGTGCCACTCCAAATATTGGTAAGAAAGTGGTGCTGGGGGAATCAGTAAGTTTAAAGGATGTCAAATCACCAGGGCCTGAATTCACGTCCTGCTGTCGTAAAGGATGTAGCACTGGGAACAATGGATGCATTGGTCTTCCAAAATTCTGTAGACCCTGGAATAGTTCCTACAGATTGAAGGGTTATGAATGTGACTTTACTATTGAAAAGGGAGGGTTGAGGGAAAAAACCAATTAATTACAGATCTGTTAGCCTAACATCAGTCCTGAGGAAAATGCAAGGTCTATTATAAAATACATGATAGCACAACATTTGGAAAGTGTTAATAATTTGGCAAAGCCACCATGGTCTTATGAATGGCAAATCATGCTGAACGCATCTACTTTCATTGAGAATGTAACTAGTTAAACTAGATAAGGGAGAACTAGTGGATGTGGTGCATTTGGGTTTTTAAAGGCTTTTGATAAGGTCCCTTATAAGAGCCATGTTAAAACACAGGGAAGGGTAATATGTTAGCTTAGGTAGAGAATTAGTTGACAGACCAGGAAACAGCATGAAAATAAATGGTCTTTTTCCAAGTGGCATGCAGTGACTTCTAGAAGGATCAGTGCTTGAGGCCCCAGCTCATAATATATAGAAATGACTTGGATGAGGGAACCAAATGCAACATTTCCAAATTTGCTGATAACGCAAAATAGGGCTGGTTCTGAGGAGGAGGCAAAGAGGCTTTGAGGTGATTTGATAAGTTGAGCGGCTAAACAATGCAGCTGCAGTACAGTGTTGCTAATCATGAAGTTATGCACTTTGGTGTGGGAAAATAGAATGGAAGAATATTATTTAAATGGAGTTATATAGGGAACTGTGGATGTATGAAGGGATTTGGGTGTCCTTGTACACCATTCAATGAAAGCAAGCAAATGGTACTTTGCAAGAGGAATTGAGTTTGAGGCAGAGATGTTAGGTCCTTGGTGAGACTGCACTTGGAGCATCATGAGAAGTTTTGGTCCCCCACCTCAAGAAATATACTTGGTATTAGAGGGCATGTGCAGCACAGGTTCACTAGCCTGATACTGGGGTGGCAGGATTGTCCTTTTGACCAGACATTTTGATTGACTAGCTTGTATTCGTGAGTTTAGGAGGATGAGAGCGGATCTGATTACATTTCAACAGGTTTGAAAACAGACTAAGTGCACAATCTCTCCTGCGAAGTCGGACATGTAGGACTGAGATCAAAAATTTCACTGCAAAAAGGGTACGGCACATGTGGCCTTCTGTACCACAACATTGGAGGCCAAGTCTTAGAATATTGTCAAGAAAGACATAGATATGTTTCAAGATTTTAAAGACAACAAGGGTTATGGGGAGAAAGCAGGCATATGGCATTGAGAGGCAGGATCTTCTTTAAATCTCTTGAATAAGATATGAAATGTGAGCTGGAGTAGGCTGTTCAGCTTCCCAGGCCTATTCTGACAGTCAGTAAGAAAGTGACTTCTCTGATTTTAATCAATCTCTGGTTTTCTTTAACACATGCATACCTATTTTGTTATGATGGGGATTCTCACGTTTTATACCTCTTACAAAGAGAGGAGCATATTTTTAATTGCTATACAGAAAGACCCAGCTGGATTAGATCCCGGTGACATCTGGCAGCTCTCATCATCTCTGCGGAGGTATTGAAGCGATTTATCTTTTAAAAAATGTTCATCCTAAACTAGTTAATTATTTCAGTTGGTAATTTTAGTCGAATACAACGATTCTCAGCAGTCACAGGTAGCCCTATTTGACTTAACAGACTGGTCTCATTTGCTTCTGCTCATACTTTGAGGCTGGGTGATAAGTAAATGCATCAGATTCTTTCATATTGATGGCCATCAGCTGAGTTGCTGTGGTTGGCTTTTCATTTGAGAGTGTATACTTGAGACAGACACCACAACAGTCAGCTCTTAAGAGCTGGCAGCTGACATTTTAACTGGCAAATAATAGTTCATTTGTGTAGAGAGTAGGAATTTAGAGCTGATTTTTGTTTGGTTAACCATTGAGAGATTAACTCTGTGCCTCTGACTCAGCAGCCTTTAGTGAAAGTTGTTCATGGGGATATTTGCAAGGTACTAACTGATTTTAATCATTTTCTCAATTTGTGATCGACGTTTTCACTTTCATTTTGCATTTTGTTAATTTCTGCTTTTAGGTTTGATGATCAGTACACCTTGAAGATGACTTTCATTGATGGGCGAACCAACCAGGAGCGGGAGAGGGAGTTTACCAAATCTCTTGAGTACTTCTTTGATGAGTCCGGTACCTTGGTTATGGATTTGTTTGAGAATGAAGTGTCCAAGCTTCATGATTCCTTGGGGAAGAAGAAGAAAATGAAATAATGTGCGTGCTTCTTTGCATTATGTTGTATTGCTGAGATAATGTCTGCAAAGAAAAGGGGAAAAAAAACACTTTTTGAAATATCTTTGTTGTGATTGCACCCTATTCAGCACTGGTTCTGCTTAGGGTTGGAAGGGCACTTTGCATTTTCCAAATTCATTTAGCAGCAGCAGCTTGCATTTATATAATGCCTTTAGTTTTGTGGGGGGGGGGTGGGTGGGGGTGGGGGGGGTGGGTGGGGGGGGTGGGTGGGGGTGGGGTGGGGGTGGGGGGGGGGTGGGGTGGGGGTGGGGGGGGTGGGTGGGGGTGGGGGGGGGGTGGGGTGGGGGTGGGGGGGGTGGGTGGGGGTGGGGGGGGGGTGGGGTGGGGGTGGGGGGGGGTGGGGTGGGGGTGGGGGGGGTGGGTGGGGGGGGTGGTGGGGTGGGGGGGGGGGGTGGGGGGGGGGTTGGTGGGGAGAGCGGGGGTCAAGTTCTCAATACTGTCTGGCCCATTTGGACTAATGTGGTGAGCAGTGAACTAGAAACTGAACCAGTCAGCCACTGCACACTACCCTCAGTGTCTCCTAGACCACGTGGGTGTCAGGTGAAGGTGAGGTTAAACTTCAATGTGCCAGAATTGGTGTTAATTCCAGTGATGGTAGATCAGTTGAAACTCAATGCTGGGGTGAATTTCTTCTCTCCAAAATAGCGCTGTTCCAAGAGTGGCCGTGTTTTTTTTTAAATCGCGTAGTTGAATGACATCCCACCTACTCATGCCATCTCTTTGTCCGTGTCAAACTGCTTTGGTATTGCTAGGTTCCCTGAGGTGTTACTGGTTCCCACTTGGAGATTAAGCCTGGTAAAAATTAAGCAGCAACATTTTCAGAAGAGGAGAATTGATCCCAACAAAGTGACCTGTCAAGCTAACTTTTTCTGAAGAAGGGTGTTTTGGGTTTAATTATTAGAAGGGTACCTCTAATAAGCCCCCCCAGCCTGTTGTGTTTTGATTTTTTTTAATTATTAGAGGGGTTTGATCTCTCTTTCCTAACAGTTTGGGGGCTTGTCCAGCATTTGAAGCTGGGACCTCTCGCACTCTTCTCCCTTTGTTTTAAACAAAAGTTCTAGCTTTCTAGAAAACGTCAGCTTTCCTGCTCTTCTGCTTGACCTGCTGTGTTCATCCAGCTCTACCTCTTGATATGTCACCTTAATCAGCTGTGCACATGTCCTTAATGATGTTGGTTTTTTTTTGGGAAGAGCAGAAACTCTTTGCATTGTTCAGTTCCTTCTTCTAGAATGCTTCTGTCCGTCCTGAAAGTTTCACACAGCAAACCTTTGGCAAATTGGAGTTGAAGCAGTTTTTTTAAATACCTCCTGCCCCCACATCTGTTATCAGTCTAGTAAAGTAGAACAAGGCAGTGGGTGGGGAGTTGGCTTCCCCCAACCTGGAGGCAATGTCCAAGATACTTTGTGGTACCTACGTACCTTTGTGATACCAGGCAGGGATAATCAGTCTTTATTCTCTGTCACATTCTGTGTAAACCCCATCAGTGTAGGTCGGCCTGTAATGAAGCTAAAGAAACTTGCCCTTCAATGCTGAATGAAATAATGAGCCAAAGTGAGTATTTACAGAGCAGCAGTGTTCCTTTGTGTCCTTTGAATAAATGTCTCAAACATGTTTATATACAGCCCCTGTGTGACTTTGAGAAATCCCAAAGTGCCTTACAGCTAGTGAAGTACTTTTTTTTTGTAGTGCCATCTGGACATAATGTGGTGACACATGGCAACCAGTTTGCAGATGTTGAACTGGTGATTTAAGTTTGAGGTGAGGATTTGTTCTGAAATTATCACCTTATGGTGAACATGTTTTTGGTGCGGTACGTAACACATATGGTAAACACCTTTCTTCTGCTGATCCAGCTGTCAAGAATGTTTTCTCTGACATCTTCTGTGAGGACCCTTAGCAAGAAATGCTGTGGTACCTTTTATGGATAGATGATGCTTTCTTAGAGATCTTATTGATTTCTTGTGAGAGCTAAATGCTTATTTTTCAGGTTAACCTCCCCTTTGTAACAGTTTAACAGACTGGGTGAGCTTCTCTGGGTGTTTTGGGTTTAATTATTAGAAGGGTACCTCTAATAAGCCCCCCCCCAGCCTGTTGTGTTTTGATTTTTTTAATTATTAGAGGGGTTTGATCTCTCTTTCGTAACAGTTTGGGGGCTTGTCCAGCATTTGAAGCTGGGACCTCTCGCACTCTTCTCCCTTTGTTTTAAACAAAAGTTCTAGCTTTCTACTTTCCAATTCACAATTACTCTGCACAACTTTGTAACAGTTCCCCAATGTAAACTCAGTAGCTTCAAGCAAGATTTCCAAATAGGAGACTGGGTGTGGTGCAATGAGTGGCTCATCTTTCAAAATGCCAGTCATAAAAATACCTCTGCTCTCCGAATTGTTGTGACTACAACAATACCCAAGATTTAACGAGGCAGTCTGACCAGCCAATTCAGTAATGGTACATACTGCTGTCATAGCGCACTATCTAAAGAATGCAATTCAACAAGTACCATTCATTCCTCAAGCCCACCTAGATGGGCAAGGGCACTGAAGCATAGATCATTGCTTCAATGTTGCCTTCCAAGTCTCTCATTGTTTTGACTTGGACACTTACTGAAGCTAGGTATAATGATGTTAATGGCATTAGAAGGTGATGGTAGATCTTGTTGAACTATTGGCAACTGTTTGATTAGATATTTGATTTTTCCTAGACCATTTTGAGGAAGAGTTGACAGTCAGCTATGTGTATGCGATTGGAGTTGCACACAGTATCAGATTGATAGGTGTATATTATGATAATCTAACAGCTTCAAAGACATTTTACTGTACCAGATTTTTTCAAACTGTCCCATTGGAGATTTGAACTACTGTTCCAGTGAGAAACTGGGCCTGTAATATGACATTCCACCCTATTGAGAATGGAAAAAGGTTTTAAAAGTTTGAATACTGGTTTTATCTTCACAGTAACAGTGATGCTGAGGTAATTTGGAAACCAATTGAAATCAAATCCACTTGATTCAGCAATTGAAATGGCAGTTTTCACATAATTGATTGACGGTATGTAGCTTCTTTAACACAGGAAACCATCCCGGGCACTTCACAGGACAGTGGATTGAGCCACAGAGCTGATGTTAGCACGTGACTAGGCTTCCATAAGTGTCAATACAAGTTAGAATTGTACCCTTTGTTTTATATTGTCTCTGCACATTCTTTCTACTAAAACTTAATTGCTTCACAATTCACTACACTGAATTTCAACAGCTGCACATCTATGAATTCTGCCAACCTCTCTATTGATATAAGTTTCTACATTATTCCCATAGTTCACAATACCAGTTTCCTGTCATATGTAGATTTTTAAATTGTGTCCTGTACGCCAAGATCACTATCATTAATATGATAGGAAGAGCAGGGATGCTAACACCGATCCCTAGGTAGTTCCAATATAAACATTCTTCCAGGCTCCAAAAAAGTGTTTTCTGTCACTCAGCTAATTGTTATGTTCATGTTCTTTCTGTCTAACTTATTCCTTGAGCCCTAACTTTACTCTTGAGTCTGGTGCAGCATTTTATAAAATATCTTTTGGAGATCAGTGTACACAGTATCAACAGTATTGCCCTCATGAACCAATTTATTACAACGTTTTAGAAAAAAAACTAAAGCAAGTTAGTTTAACACAATTTGCAGGATGTCTTGTGTTTTTTTGAGCTCAGTATTCCATAATATGGTGCTGATCCACCTTCAAAACTGTTAGAGCTCAGATTTGTCTAAACTGCACAGGCCGCCAGAATCAATCGTCATATCCCAGGCTGTGGAGCCAGTGGATACCCTCACCTAGTTTGAACTACCATTTTGGAAGCTTACTAGGGTGTGACCATTGAGACTTGCTGATCGTGGCTTTCCAGGTAAGAACTCGGTAAAAGTGAGGGCCAATACAGGGCAATCTATGCCAAAAAAAAATTGAACCTTCCTGTGACAGTTGCTAAAGGGCAAATAATTACTTTTCAATGCAAGCAGATAAAAGTGGTACTCGGCAACCTCTAAGCGACTTGAGCAGGACTTCTTGGGACTATACTCCTTCCTAGTAGCATGAGGAAGAAGTTAGGAAAAATGTCCCTAAATACTTTCAATTTCATCTCTAAGACCAGCTGGCAAAGGTTTCAAAGGCATCCTAAGTCAATTTCCAAAACACTTCATTGGTATCGAACACCACATTACATGTGGGATGTGAGCGCCTTCCTGGCAAGGAAGCAGTGTACAGACCTGAGAGAAGGAAATGGCAAGAGCTGCAGATGCTGGAGATCAGCATCAAGATAGTGTGGACCTCGAAGAAAACAGCAGGTAAGGTAGCATAAGAGGAACAGGCATGTTGACGTTCTGGGTCAGGACCTTTCAGGCCTGGAGAGGTAGAAAAGGGCTCAAATAAAGGGGGAGGGGTGGGGTGCCACAGTGGGTGAAGGCAGTCCAGTGGTAATAGGTGGATGCAGGTGGAGGGTTGTGGAGATTGACCAGTGGGAAGGATGAGGTGGAAAGGTGAGAAGATGCGGTCAGCTGAAGTATTCTGTATGTCTTCTAACCTGGTCTAGTGCATCGTTATATTCAAGGTGGTCTCTACATCAGAGATCCAGCACAGACCTGGTGACAGATTCATTGGAGCAGCTGTGCTGTGTATGCTCCAATCAACACCACCTACTGGTTGCCAGCCATTTAATCTCTTCCTACTCCCTTGGCAACATCCATCCTGGACCACCTCCAGTGTCACAATGAGGCCACATGAAAATTGGAGGAACAGCACCTTACATTGCACCTTAGGAGCTCATAGCTCAATGGTCTCAATGTAGAACTCACGACCTTCAAATTCTTCCCATCCTTGGCCTCATCCCAAACCCGGCCTTTCCTCTCATCTCTGCATCCTAGACCTGACACAACCTGTCCATTTCCTTCTCACCTATTTGCCTCCCTCTTCCCATTGATAAATCTCCACAACCCCCCTACCTGCATCCACCTAACATCACCAACCCATCTGCCTACTCCCCCTCTCTATTTCTGAGCTCCTCCGCAGCCCTGATGAAGGGTCCTGACCCAGAATGTAAACTTGCCTGTTCCTCTGTTGCTGCCTGACCTGCTGTGTTCCTGAAGCTGAGAGAAGAATTATGTCAGTAGACAGTTGTCTAGGCTTTGTTTCATCCTTGCGTATGTCCTGGCCAATCGACAGGACAGGCCAAGCAGAGACGGCATAGTGGTATACAGGCAGGAATGAATTGCCCTAGGAATGCTCAAAAGTGACACAATGCCATGAAGTCTCATGACATCAGGTTAAACATGGGCAAGGAATACTTCCTGATGATTATTGCATACTATCTTTGGTTGCAGCACACCACTAGTCAAGGATCAGCGCTGAGTCCAATGCTTTTTGCCATTTGTTTAAGTGATTTGGATCTGAATAAAGGAAGTATGGTTGCTAAGTTTGTAGATGACATTGGTGATGTAATGGACAGTTATCTTAGAGTACAATGGGACTTTGATTTCATGTGCTGAAGAATATCAGATGAAGTTTAATTTAGATAAATGTGAGGTGTTGTGTTTTGGTAGGGCAGTCTAGGGCAGAACTTAGTTAATGATAGGGTCCTGGTGCGTATATCTGAACAGCGATCTAAGGTTGCAGGTGCATAGTTCCTTCAAACTTGAGTTGCAGATAGATAGGGTGGTAAAGAAGCTATTGGCACACTTAACTTCATTGGTGAGTATATTGATTGTAGGAGTTGACATGTTTTGTTGCAACGTTAGTGAGGCCACTTTTAGAATACTGCATAATTTTCTTCTCTCTGCTGTAGGAAAGATGTGGAACTTGAAAGGGTTCAGAAGAGTTTTACAAGGATGTTGGTGGGATTGGAGTGTTTGAGCTACAGGGAGAGACTGAATAGGCTAGGGCTTGCTAGAGCGTCAGAGGCTGAGGGGTGACCTTTATAGATGTTTATAAAATCATGGGAGCATGGACAGGGTAGGAGAGTCCAAAACTAGAGCGCATAGGTTTAAGGTGTGGGGGAAAGACTTAAAAGGGACCTGAGGGGCAAATTTGTCATGCAGAGGGTGGTGTTTATATGTAATGAGCTGCCAGAAGAAGTAGTGGAGGTGGGTAAAATTATGACACTTAGAAAGCATCTGTATGGGTACATGAATAGGAAAGGTTTGAAGAAAATAGCCAGAGACTATTTCCCAGGGCAGAAATGGCTAGCACGAGGGGTCATAGTTTTAAGCTGGTTGGTGGAAAGTATCGAGGGGATGTCAGAGGCGGGTTCTTTGCGCAGAGAGTTGTGGGAGCATGGAATGCGTTGCCAGCAGCAGTTGTGGAAGCAAGGTCATTGGGGTCATTTAAGAGACTGCTGGACATGTATATGGTCACAGAAATTTGAGGGTGCATACATGAGGATCAATGGTCGGCACAACATTGTGGGCTGAAGGGCCTGTTCTGTGCTGTACTGTTCTATGTTCTATGTTCTAAATATGGGCCAAATGTTTGCAAATGGGACTACATCAGTTTAGGTTATCTGGTCAGCATGGATGAGTTGGACCAAAGGGTCTGTTTCCATGCTGTATAATTCTGACACTGACTGATGAATCAGTACTGTTCTGTGTTGAACAACACTGCTATGAAGCATTAAGGGTGTAGACTGTATGTCTGGGTGGGGATTTCTGCAACCACGATCAAGATTGGCTCAGCAGCAGCACTGCTGATCGAGTTGGTTGGATCCTAAAGAACATCGGTTTCTGTGCTGTATAACGAGGGAAAATAACATTTGACCTCACTAATCTGCCTGCCATAGATGAATCTATGACAATATTGCTAAGAATGATCACCAGACAGTCCTTGTGAAGATGAAGTCCTACCTTCTCATTTGAAAATACCTTCCATCATGTTGTGTGTCATTATTATTGTTATGAGAAATGGAATAGACTTCAAACAGATATAGCAACTCAGGACAGCAGCCATGAGGTGCTGTGGGCAAAACAGCATAGGCAGCAACAGATAGACTGAGCTAAGCAATCCTGCATTCCATAGTTCAAATTTAAGCTTTGCAGCACTATCTTATCCCTTAATACCTTTGCTTACAAAATTAATCTATCACAGATTGAAGACTGATAATTGATCTAGCATCAACTGCCATGTGAAAACAGTTCCAAACTGCTAGCACCTATTGGGGATGGCAGTGGTATTATTGATTAGATTAGATTAGATTAGATTAGATTAGATTCCCTACAGTGTTGGAAACAGGCCCTTCGTCCCAACAAGTCCACACTGTCCTTTGGAACATCCCACCCAAACCCATCCTCCTATAACCCACACACCCCTGAACTGAATCCAAAGACTCAGACAATACTCTGAGGATCTGGTTTTGAATTTGCAGATGATGGAATTTGTTTTCAATAAAAACTTGGAATCAAATTTCTAATGGCCATGCAACTGTTGCCAATTGTTGGGAAAATCTCTATCAGGTTCACTAATGCCCTTGCGGGAAGGAAACTGCTGTCCTTGCAAGACTTGGCCTACATGTGACTCCAGACCCACAGCAATGTGGTTGAATCTCAACTGCTGTCTGTGCATTTGGGTTTGGGCAATAAATGCTGGTCACCAGCGATGTCCACATTCAATGAATGAATAAAATTTTTAAAACCCACAAGCAGTCTCATCCTTCACCATCAGTATCCATGAGTAGCTATGCATACCATCTACAAGACGCACTGCAGAAAATTGCTAAAGATCCTTGTACAACACCTTAGATATGCCTAACCACTCCTAGAAGCCACCATGTATCTTGCAGTGATGACCACACGTGAATTAAAAAAGTGAGACCCATCCACTTTAGTAGGGTCAGCTCAAGGATACTGTGGGGATACATGGACCAAATAGACTCCAGTAATTCTTGTTGCTACCTTCCCAGGATCAACTAAGGACGTGCAACAGATACTGACCCAGCTAGCAATGCCCCAGTCCCATGAATGAATACAATAAATAATAAAATAGATATAAAACTGTTCTGAAGAAGGGTCATGACCTGAAATGTTAGTTCTGCTTTCAGTCCACAAATGTTGCCAGAACCTTTTGAGTTTTTCTAGCAATTTATGCTTTTATTTATAAAACAGTTCTCCCTCCTTTGCTGCCTCCCTCTGCTTGCTCCACACTAATATTATAGATTCTCATTTTCTGTTGCACCTGCCATTGCAGTTTATCTCCTCCTGTCTCTCCTTACGGTTTCTTTCTTTTGCTGTTTTTCCCGTTATTTTACATCTTATTCCCCTTGCTGTCTTCCTTCATCCTCTCTATACTTGATGTCTCCTTCCACCTTTCCCCCAATACCCTCCCTCTCTATCTGTCTCCTTTGAATCTTGTTGATAAGGCTTGCCCTTTCACTATCCCCAACCTAGTAATGTGCTTCTCCAATTTGGCCCTGAATCCCCTTTACTGCTATCAGTGCTTTGCTACTTCCTCTCTCCATAATCTCTTTGAACAGAAAACCCTCCCAAGATATGTCAGCTTTTCTAATTTTAGCCTCTGGAACACCATCAGTTTTAATCAGTTCACCGCTGTGCCTTGTGCTGTTTGATGCTTTAACTTTTAGAATTCCTCAGGGAAACCTATTGGAGGCTTGGGGACCACTTTGCAGAACACCTCCGCTCAGTTCACAATAAACAACTGCACCTCCCAGTCACGAACCATTTCAACTCCCCCTCCCATTCCTCTGACGACATGTCCATCCTAGGCCTCCTGCAGGTTGCAGGAACAGCAACTCATATTCCTCTTGGGAACACTGCAGCCCAATGGTACAAATGTGGATTTCACAAGCTTCAAAATCTCCCTTCCCTGAACGGCATCCCAAAACCAGCCCAGCCCATCCCTGCCTCCCTAACCCATTCTTCCTCTCACCTATCCCCTCCTCCCACCTCAAGCTGCACCTCCATTTTCTACCTACTAACCTCATCCTGCCCCCTTGACCTGTCCGACCTGCCTGGACTGACCTATCACCTCCCCACCTACACTCACCTTTACTGGCTCCATCCCTGCCTCTTTGACTTGTCTGTCTCCTCTCCACCTGCCTTCTCTATCCATCTTCAATCCACTTCCCCCCTATTTATTTCAGAACCCCCTTCCCTTCCCCCATTTCTGATGAAGGGTCTAGGCCCAAAACGTCAGCTTTTGTGCTTCTGTGATGCTTCTTGGCCTGCTATGTTCATCCAGCTCTACATCTTGTTTTCTCGAACTCTCCAGTATCTGCAGTTCCTATTATCTGTGATACCTCTGTGCATCCCTTTCCTATTTTAAAACAGAAAATAATCTCCTTGACCCAGCTTTAGGTGGTCAACTTGAACATCTTATTTTGCTCAATGTTGGATTTCCTTTTATACCCTCCTTGAGCCAATTAAGTATATTTAAGGAGCTATTTAACAAAATTGTAGGAAATAATTCTCTAAGAGCATTTTTTTCCTTTACCCATTCACTGGATGCAGGCATTACTGGTCAGACTAGGCAGCATTTATTGCCCCATCCCTAATTGCCCAGAGGGCAGTTAAGTGTCAACCATGTTGCTGTGGGTCTGGAGTCACATGTAGGCCCGGCCAGGTAAGCATGGCAGTTTCGTTCCCTAAAGGACATTTGTGAACCCGATGAGTTTTCCCCACCAATGGATTCACGGTCATCATTAGATTCTTAATTCCAGATATTTATTGATTTCAAATTCCACCATCTGCTTTGGTAGGATTGGAACCCAGGTGCCCAGATCATTATCTGGGTGTCCAGGATAATGGTCTAGTGATAATGCCACTAGGCCATCACCATTAATAACACACTGCGGAGCTGGATGAACACAGCAGGCCAGGCAGCATCGGAGGAGCAGGAAAGTTGACGTTTCGGGTTGGGACCCTTTTTCAGAAATGGAGAGGGAGAAGGGAGCTGGGAAATAAATACCAGCCCCACCCCTCTGTAAAGTAGGTGGGATGACGATAGGTGAGTGCAGGTAGGGATTGGTCAGTGAGATGGAAGGGGCAGATAGATGGGAGAGAAGTTGGACAAGTGTCAGGTAAAGGAGGCAGGGATGAGAGGGAGGGTTGGCCATGGGATGAGGCCGGGGTGTGGGCCAATTTTGAAACTGGTAAAATGCGCATTTAGGCCATTGAGCTGTAGGCTCTCGAGGTGGAATATGAGGTGCTGCTCCTCCAGATTGCAGGTGGCATCATTGTGACACTGGAGGACACCCAGGATGGATGTCACCCAGAGAGTGGGAGGGGCCATTGAAATGTAGAGCACCTGTGACCTGTTTGCGATAAACGACAACACTTTCAAATTGCCAACCATTTCAATCATCTTACTATCTCAGACCATTAGTGACACATCTGCCTGTAGAGGGCACCCATGTTACATAGAGAAGTAGCTCAAATGAAAACCAAACCAGAAGCCACTCACTGGGGCTGCCCTGGCCTTTCAATCCAACAGATTTGTCTATCTCAGATTTTGGTATGCCCCCACCACTCCAAAGGTGCATGTTCCATTAGCTGGTTCAGCTCTATGCACTGAAATTCCAAACAAACATACACAGATGAATGAATTAAAAGTGTGAGTTGGCCATTCTGCCCCTCTAGCCTGTTCTGACATTCAGTAAAAGCGTGCTTGATCTGATTGATCCATTTTCCTGCGCATCCCCAACACCTGTTGACTTCCTCGTTAGTCAAGATATTGAGAAGGAACAAAGATAATGAAGCGGCCACCAAATGTTAAGTGAACAAAAAAAAGTCAGATTCAGGAAAGTGATTTTTACGACCTGATAGAATCTTCCTATAGAGTCTCAACTCTCCAGGATTGGCCAGGCATCTCCACATATCAATCTCCAGGACATTCTAAATACAATCCGAAAGAACTGCAGATGCTGTAAATCAGGAACAGAAGCAGAAGTTGCGGAAGTTCAGTCAATCTGGCAGCATCTGCGAAGAAAAAATCAGAGCTAACGTTTCTGGTCTGGTGACTCTTCCTCAGAACTCAGGGTGACCTGGGTTAAAATGTTCTTCAGCGTCTGCTGGAAAATGGCACAGGCTGACGAAAAGGCAATTTTGTATATTGGTACAAACCCTTATGGGTAATAGTTGTAGCATACTGAGAATCCTCATCTAATCGCAGTTGCATGTTCTGCTTTGTGAAGGATAGCCTCTCCCACCAGTTTCATGTAAAAGTCTTCTATGCAAGGTCCCTCTGTTCAGGATATATCTTGAATGACGCCGGGCAATCATTTTCATTCAAGTGGTCTCCAACCTCATTTGGCCTGGTGAGGGTGCCTACTTCCATCATAACTCATAAGCTCCACTTTCTAATGACAAAGCCAGTTGGAGAACCTGTTTGTAGTCCAGTTGGGCTTCAGCTAGTAGGCACTTTTGCATGGTCACATCATTAATCCCACACACCAAACAGTATCTCAGCATCTGACTTAGGGTTAAACCAAATCACATGCCTCTGCTAGTCATCTTAACCCACTGAAAAATTCACATACAGGTTCCCCTTGTTCTTGAACTGCAGAGTAAAAACTGATAGTCTCGCAGAATTAGAGGAGGCATGGGGTCATAATAGTCCTTAGTGAATTCTGTCAACCCTTGAAAGGCTTTAGTATCTAGCACCTCTGAGATAATTAGGATCCTAATAATGAAAAATGTTGTAGGTCCACACACTGTCAGGAGAATTACTCATTGCTTTTTGTCTTCCCCAATATCATTTGCCTGCATAAAATAACACATTCTTTCCACATATTGGGCTCAATCTTTGATGGCATGATTGAACAAATCAAGCTCCCCAAATAGCGGCATGATGCTAGAAATACTTAGCCCTCGGTGGCTCACTGGTTAGCATCCCTGCCTCACAGCGCTTGGGACCCAGGTTTTATTCCACTTGTGGGTGATTGTATGGAGTTTACACATTATCCCGGTGCCTGCATGGGTTTGCGCTGGGTGGTCCGGTTTCCCTCCGATGTGCAAGTTAGGTGGATTGGCCATGCTAAATTACCCATGGTGTTTGGGGATGTGTAGGTTAGATGTGTAGGCCTTGGGAAATATGGGGTTGGGGTAGCGTGGACTCATAAGGCTGTACGGCCTGTTTCCACATTGTAGGGATTTCATGCTTCTGTTCTATTCTAACTGAAAGACGACTGTTGCGAGCAAATCTCTTCAGAGGCATATTCATCTCTCGTCACCATTGAAATGACTCTGGAGAGTCCAGTATACTGTCACTAAGAAACCCTTTATTTACAGATGCACAGTACATGACACTGGTCCAGGCTTCCTCAGAGCCAGCTCTCAGAATGAGTAGAACCCTAACACTCTTGTTTCTATCTGTCAGCCAGGGCTCCCTGACTGGACCAGGTTAACAGGCCCAATCAGGAAACTCATTCCATCATGTCCACCTGGCTGACCTCCTGCCAATCACTACACTCACGGTAGGGTTACCCTGGAAACAGTCAACACTTTGCGACTGGCGGGGCGTGGCCCCCAGTGGACGTGGTTGCTGACGTGTCGTCTTCACGCCCCCATCCCCTACCCGGAGTGTATGGACCGCCGATTGGATGGACAGGCCCAGCCAATGAGAAGCGGCGTTCTTGGGTTACTAGGCTAAAGATGGCGGCGGTGATGGAGCTTCACGGCCACGGCCACGGGCATGGAGCCGGGCTCGGGCCGCACGGAGAAGGACACAGGCTCCCCGGGGAGGACGAGGATGAACCGGTAAGGAAAGTGGCACGGGTGATAGCCTTCCCCACACAGGGCCCAGTCTGTGTCAGCTCGGTGTGGAGACCTTTCCCTGGAGCGGGCCGGGGAACCCTCCTCACTGTCACTGACAAGAATTCAGAGCAAAGCTGCGGTCCCTAACACCATTGCCTGTCGTAGGAATGTTGTCACCCGCTGTGATGGCGGTAGTTTGTGCCATCGTTCCAACAGATCCTCTGGGGTTTCGGGGACAGTCTGTGGCGGAGGTTGGATTACGGGCAAGTCTCAACAGGACAGGCATTTGCCTTGGATCAGAAGGCTACATCTTACTAACTATATAAGAGTAAAGCTGCTATCGTCTCGCCAGATTATTGGGCTGCTGCCTCATTAGAGAGAGACGACTGGCAGTAGTTTGACCTGAGGGTCACCACACCTCAAGAGAGGAGTGAGGTTGAGGAAGAGAGTCCCTTTAATGGTAACCTCAGCCAGTGTAAGAATTGAATCTATACTGTAGGCATCACTGTATTTTAAACCAGCCTGTAGCCATATTAATAATCACTAATAAAAAGTAGAAAAAACACATGCCTTCAGCAGGAGACTGTGCCTGCAACTAATGCTGTCAATGCTTCACCCAATTTGACAATGGATTGAGTGACAGGTCACCTTGTATGTTAACTCTTTTGCTTCCATTATTGTGTACAATGTCTGTGTACCTCCTCTACCTCCCTCACAGGGATACATTGGAGGGGCTGGAGCTGAGCCTAGATTACAGAAATTCTCTTGCATACTATTTGGGAGCAGGAGTAGATCATGTGGATCTTCAAGCTTGGTTTGTCATTTGGTGCCACTATGGTTAATCTGATTACTCCATGTTCTTGCCTATCCCAATAACCGTTCGTTCCCTTAGTTGTCAGGAATCCATCTGCCTTTGACCTGAAGGTATTCAATGACTTTCCACCACCTTTTGATAAATGGAATTTCAAAGCCTCTCAACCCTCTGAGAGAAGAATGCTTTTCTCAAGCAACAGTGGAGGTTGCATTATTAAGTGGCTCACGAGACCATTTTAGGGGACATTTATGACTGCTAAACATAAAATTGCTGCAAGATGAGATTGATACAGATGGATGTTTGATTACAATGTGGACATGATGGGCAAAGAGGCTGTTTCCAAGCCTTGGAAATTCTGACTCTGTGAATTGCCCTGGATCCGGAAACGTATAGGCTCAACAGGACAAGGATGGCAAATTTCTGTCCCAAAAGTTCACCACATGGATTTTTGCAACAATTTATGATAGTTTCAAGACCAGAGTTATTAGGACTGTGTTTATACTCTAATTTATTAATTGAAATTAATTCCACTGGCTGCCTTGAGCTACGTTAGATTGCTCTTCTTGACAGTGCAGATAGTTTAATGCAGATGCAACTGGTTTCACCAGTTTTCAATCCAGTACGCATTCATTCCCCTAATCAAATCACCTATCCTCCATTGTAACTTTTAAAAGGATTTCCAGAACATGGCATCCGCTATGATTTATGCCTGACCACTTTAGCTTCAGCTCTTTAAAATTTTCTTCTGTTTTTCAAATCCTAACTTGTGTTGTTTTCTGGTTTCGGTGTGCAGTTTTAAGTATAGCTATATTCAGCTGACAGTTTAGGGAGTATTTTCTTTTATTATCTGTTTGTTGCTGATTTAGTTAGGAAGAACAAGGGAGGAGACAGTGGTGTAGTTATAAGGTGTCTGGACTATTAATCCAGAAACAGACTAATGCATTTTGGGACACAGATTCAAATCCTACCATGACAATCGGCAGAATTTAAATTCTCTCAACAAGTGCTTTTTTTCAAAAAATTCTGGAGTTGAGAACTAGTCTGTGGAAATGTCATCAAAACTCTGCAGGAAATCTGAAACAAAAAGCAGAAAGTGTTGAACAAATCTGGCAGGTCAGGTTGCAGTGAGTTGTGAGGAAGAGTCCTATTCGACATAACATTAATAAATGGTACTAAAGTAAATCATCAGCCATGATCTAATTGTATGTTAGGGCAAATTCAAGGAGCTGAAGGGCTGACTTAGAGTAATAGAGATATACAGCATGGAAACACATCTTTTGGTCCAACTCATCCGTGCCAACCTGGTAACCTAAATAAATTTAGTCCCATTTGCCAGCCTTTGGCCCATATCCCTCTAAACCCTTTCTATTCATATACCCAGCCAGATGCCTTTTAAGTGTTGTAATCGTACAAGCCTCCTCCACTTCCTCTGGCAGCTCATTCCATACATACACCATGCTCTGCATGCGAAAGGTGCCCCTTAGATCCCTTTTTAAATCTTTCTCCTCTCATCTTGAACCTATGCCCTCTAGTTTTGGACTCCCTCGCCCTGGGAAAAGACCTTGTCAATTTATCCTATCCATGCTCCTCATAATTTTATAAGCCTCTATAAGATCACTCCTCAGCCCCCGATGCACTAGTGAAAATACTCCCAGCCTATTCAGCCTCTGCCTAGAGCTCAAACCCTCCAGTCCTGGCAACATCCTTATGAAACTTTTCTGCACCCCTTCAAGTTTCACATCTTTCCTATAGCAGGGAGACCAGAATTGCACATAGTATTCCAACAGTGGTCTAACCAATTCCTGTAAAGCTGCAACATGACCTCCCAACTCTTATACTCAATCACTGACCAATAAAGGCAAGCATACCAAAAGCTGCCTTCACTATGCTATCTTCCCTGCGTCTCCACTTTCAAGGAACTATGAACATTTACTCAAAGGTCTCTTTGTTCAACAGCATTCCCCAGGACCGTACGATTAAGGGCATAAGTCCTCCCCAGAATTGCCTTTCCAAAATACAGCACCTCATATTTATTCATATTAAACTCCACCTGCCACTCCTCGGCCAATCTGATCAAGATCCCATTGTACTCTTGAGGTAACCTCCTTAGCTGTCCACTACACCACCAATTTTGGTGTCATCTGAAACCTTACTAACCATACCTTCTATGTTCACAACCAAATCATTTAGATAAACGACAAAAAGCAGTGGACCCAGCACTGATCCCTGTTGCACACTGCTGGTCACAGGTCTCCGGTCAGAAAAGCAGTCCTCCACCACCACACTCTGGATACAGAACTAGCTTGCAGGTAGAAGACAAATAGCTAGCTGTCTGTCTGTTCTGTGTGATCTAACCTTGCTAACCAGTCTACTATAAGGAACCTTGTCAATGCCTTACTGAAGTCCACATGGATCACGTCCATCACTCTGCCCTCAGCAATCCTTTGTCACTTCTAAAAATTCAATCAAGTTAGTGAGACGTGATTTCCCGCACAGAGCCATGTTGACTATCCCTAATCAGTCCTTGCCTTTTCAACTAGATATAAATCCTGTTCCTCAGGTTTCCCTCCAATAACTTGCCCACCACCAATGTCAGGCTCATTGGTTTATAGTTCCCTGGGTTTTTGTTCCCACCTTTCTTAAGTTGTGGCACAACGTTAGCCAATCTCCAGTCTTCCAGCACCTCGCCTGTAGCTATCAATGATTCAAATATCTTAGCAAGGGGCCCAGCAATCACTAAACTTCTCATAAAGTTCTAGGGTACAAAAACAAAGTTGCTGGAAAAGCAGGGTTGGCAGCATCTGAGCTTTTTCAGCAATTTTGTTTTTGTTCCTCATTTACCGCATCAGCAGTTCTTTCAGTATTTTTTTAAAGTCCCAGGGTCCTCCTGATAAGGTCCTGGGGATTTATGCATCTTTATGTTTTAAGATGTCCAACACCACCACCTCTGTAATATGGATATTTTCAAGAGTTTGCCATTTATTTCCGCATGTTCTCTATCTTCCATATCCTTCTGCTATTTTCTATGTCCCAATCTCTCTCATTTGCTTTGGCACCACAATAAGAACAACTGAGGGAGATGGATCTCTGAGCTAGTAATCTGGAGAACCAGAATAATGCTTGGGTGACATGAGTCCAAGTCCCACCACAATGGCTTGTGGAATTTAAATTCATTTAATTAGATCAGTAATTGAACATTAATTTCAGTAGTGGTGACCATTTAGTGTGGTTGTTTGTTGTGGAAAAACCTACTGTCCTATGTGAAGGAAATCTGCCTTCCTTACCTGGTCTGTCCCTTGTGTGACTTGAGACCCACCGCAATCTGCTTGACTCTTAACTGCCCTCAGTAATGGTCTAGCAACACACTCAGTTCAAAACAGTTAGGGATTCCAGCAACTCCTGCATTCCGTGAAAGATTAAAGAACAGAATCCTCAAGGATATCTGCTTTCTTGAAATTCTGGCCTCTTCTCTTTGCCCCATTTCCAACCCCCCACTATTGGCGACCATGCTTTCAATGCTGAGACCCTGAGTGCTGGACTTCTCTCTAAGGCTGTGCAACCCCAAACCCCCTCTGCTCTGTGGTGATAATCGTTAAAAACCTACCTCTTTGGCCAAATATTTGATTGCCTTTTCTCACATTGGCCTCATGTGACTTGGTGGAAAATTTTGTTTTATGTTAAGATTGCTATATAAGTACAATTTGTTTTGTTGTAGAACTATGTGCATCTGCTGAGGGAGTCAGTTAGCTCAGTTGGCTGGATGGCTGTGTGGCATGTAGAACAATGGGTTCAGTTCCCACATCAGCTGAGGTTACCATGAAGGACTCTCTTTCTCAGTGCTGTCAGAGGTGCGCTGACCCTTTGGTTAAACCACCCACCTGTCTTACAAATGAGACAGCTGCCCTATGGTCCCACAGAACAAGGGTGACGTTACCTCGCATCTGTCAAGGCCATTTAGTGGCTGGACTTTGACACTGATGTAGAATGCTGTTTGAGGTGATGAAGTTTAGAGTGAGAATGTTTTGTTTAGAATCATATGGATTCTGTTGGTAGTAGTGCTGACATCATGGGTCACCACCCCAGCCTCAAGGAGATTGCCAGTCCTTTGTGTTTACTGAGTAGCTAATTGCAAGCTTGGAGACTTCTATCTCACTGTTTGAGTCAGAAGGTTGTGGATTCCAACTGCGATATGGGAGTAAATATGGTAGCACTGAAATAGTGCTGCATTCAGAATTTTTTGGGAAGAGCACAGAGTTCTCCCAATGCCCTGTGAAACACAAAACCCTCGTCCAATGCTATCGAAACTGATTAACTGGTTATTCACCTTGTTGCAGTTAATGGGATTTTACTGTGTTCATGAGCTGTCTACTTAATATCAGTGAGGGCGCTCACAAAGTATTCATGACTGTCAAATCTTGTAGAATGTCCTGAGGATGAGACAGCCACTATGCAAATGCAAAGTCTTGCTACCTGTTTTAAGTGGGAGAGCAGGTCTAACAAACTTAGTGAATGTCATCTCCTAAAAGTAGCTCTCGACAGTCTGGTATTCCACCTTAAATGCTAGGTCACATTCTGAAATAGCCATCCCCATTTGGGTGATGGAGAGTGAGATTTTCAGTGTTCCTGGAGTCTTGCAAGCACTCCCTTAGAAACACTTCTGAAGTATAGTAACCATTGCAATGTATGCAACATAACAGGCAGTTTGCACAAACTCTAGGCAGTGGTGTGATAATGATTGCCTCTGTTTATTGATGCTGACTGAAGGATAAACTTCCTCTTTATATCCCAACAAATAAGCCCTTTTACACTTTTTTAAAGTTACTTTTGGCAATTTTTTCACAAACCTCTGATCGGTATTATAGAACATAGAAAAGTACAGCACAGTACAGGCCTGTAATAAAATAACCTAACCTACATTCCCCTCAATTCACTGCTGTCCATGTGCACGTCCAGCAGTCGCTTAAATGTCACTAATGACTCCGCTTCCACAACTACCACTGGTAAAGCATTCCATGCGCTCACAACTCTCTGGGTGAAGAACCTCCCTCTGACATCTCCTCTATACCTTCCTCCTAACACCTTAAAACTATGACCCCTCATGGCAGTCAATCCTGCCCTGGGGAAAGGTCTCTGGCTATCGACTGTATCCATGTTTCTCATTACTTTGTACACCTCGATCAAGTCACCTCTCTTCCTCCTTCTCTCCAGAGAGAAAAGTCCGAGCTCAGTCAACCTCTCCTCGTAAGACAAGCCCTCCAGTCCAGGTAGCATCCTGGTAAACCTCCTTTGCACCATCTCCAAAATCTCCACATCTTTCCTATAATAGGGCAACCAGAACTGGACACAGTATTTCTCACCAGGGTTTTGTAAAGCTGCAGCATAACCTCGCGGCTCTTGAACTCGATCCCCCTGTTAATGAAAGCCAAAACACCATATGCTTTCTTAACAACCTTATCCACCTGGGTGGTAACTTTTGAGCGAGCTATGCACTTGAACACCAAGATCCCGCTGTTCCTCCACACTGCCGAGAATCCAGCCTTTAATCCTATATTCAGCATTTAAGTTTGACCTTCCAAATTGCATCACTTCGCACTTATCCAGGTTGAACTCCATCTGCCATTTCTCAGCCCAGCTCTGCATACTGTCAATGTCTCGCTGAAGCCTGCAATAGCCCTCGATACTATCAACAGCACCTCCAACCTTTTGTGTCATCAGCAAACATACTAACCCACCCCTCATCCAAGTCATTTATAAAAACTACAAACAGCAGAGGCCCAAGAACAGAGCCCTGTGGGACACCACTCAGCACTGACCTCCAGGCAGAATACTTACCATCTACAACCACTCTCTGCCTCCTGTCAGCCAACCAATTCTGAATGCAGACAGCCAAATCACCCTGTATCCCATACCTCCTGACTTTATGAATGAGCCTGCCGTGGGGAACCTTATCAAATGCCTTGCTGAAGTCCATGTACACCACATCCACTGCTCGACCCTCGTCAACCTGTCTCGTGACCTCCGCAAAGAACTCAATAAGATTTGTAAGGCATGACCTGCACCCCTCAAAGCCATGCTGACTCCCTTTAATCACGCTATGCTTTTCCAAATAGTCATAAATCCTATCCCTCAGAATTTTTTCCAAAACCTTGCTGACCACGGACGTAAGACTGACTGGTCTGTAATTCCCTTTCTTGAAAAGAGGAACAACATTTGCCAAAAAAAGTGTGAACAGTAGTAATTCCAGGAGGGTTAAAGGTTTGAAAGTGGCACTGACTTTACAACAAACTTTTATATTGCGTGCATTAGATTGGTGTGTTTATTTTTCCCAGTTTAGTTATGACTAAATGTGATATTCATCGTACAAATGATCTTGGTTTAGCTCAATGTTTGGGCCCTGGGATTAAAGTACAAGAGATATAGATATCGGATTTTCCACGTCGGCTTTGCATTTATTGATAGAACTTTCACTTCTAAGTTTGGAGGTCATTGGAATCCCTCTGCAAAGACTAGAGCACTGAAATTTAGGCTGCCATTACAGTGTAGTATTGAGGCTTTGCTGTGAGGCCTGAGGTGCAGAGTTACAGATGAAACATTAAATCAAAGACTTGTTTGCCCTGTCAGGTGGATGAAAAAGATCCCATCGTGCCTAGCTAAAATATCCTGGCCTGAACTCACATCATTTTGGAAACCAAAGGAGCTCTATTGAGTGACCTGTGTCAATACTTATCCCTAGTCAGTAAGTGGTCATTATCACATTGCTCTTTGCAACTTGCTGTGTGCAAATTGCCTGTTATGTTGCATGCACTGTAATGGTGACTACAGTTCAGAAGTATTTCTTAGGGAGTGCTACACTATCAGGCGTGCTATCTTTGGCTATGAAGTGTTTTGGAACATTGTGAAACATGCTATGTAATAACATGTCTTTACCCTATGTCCCCTTGATTTAATGCACTCATAATGGACCTTGGTTCATATACTCATGCCGTAAAGGTAGAAGGGCAGGTGGATAAGGTGGTTAAGAAGGTGGGATATTTACCTTTACTAGCTGAGGCACAGAATACAGGAACAAGGAAGTTATGCTGAAAGTATATAAGATGCTGGTTAGGCCACAACTGGAGTACTGCATGTAATTCTAGTCACCACATTATAGGAGGGATGTGATTGCGTGTGAGAGGGTGCAGACGGGATTTACCAGGATGCTGCCTGGGTTGGAGGGTCTGTGCTGAGAGAAACGAGTGGTTAGGCTGGCATTGTTTTCCTTGGAGTGGCAAAGAAAACCTGATAGAGCTGTATAAGATTGAGGGGCATAGCTAGAGTGAATAAGAAGGCAATTTTTTCATTATTAGAGAGTTCAGTAACAAGGGACACAGATTTAAGGATGGTAAGTTTGTGGATAACATCAAACTTGATGGTTATAGTGGACAGTGAAGAAGATCTTGATTAATTGGGTCAATGGGCTGAAGGGTGGCAGATAGCAGGCAGGACTTATACAATTAATGGTAGGGCCCTGGTAGTGATATAGAACAGAGTGACCTTAGAGTTCAGGTAAGTAATTCTTTGAAATTTGTCATATGTTAACAGGGTGGTTAAGAAGGCATTCAGCATGCTTGCCTTAATTGCTCAGACTTTTGAGTATGGAAGTTGGGATGTCATGATGAGGTTGTACAGGACATTGGTGAGGCCTTTTCTGGAATTCTGTGTCAATCATCATTGGTGGTCCCTTGCAAAAGATGATTCTCTTCCACTCAGCAAGTCTGTACGTGGTTGTACAGACCAATGAGGTTACTGCAGGCTATGTTGCATTTGGGGCAGAAGGTTGTTTTGGGAAGGGATGGTTTGGGCATTGGTGTGGCAGCATGCTCCTTTTGCTCTTCTCACCTGGCTTCCGCTTTTTCATGACGGCAAGTCACGCGGTGCGCAATGCCTTCCTGGATGCTTCTCCTCCTCTTCGGACAGCCTTGGGAAAGTAATTCCCAGTAGTCTGTGGGCATGCTACAGTTTACCCAAAAGTACTGTGTACAGTTCTTGTTGCTCTGCTATGGGAAGGATATTACTAAATCAGAAAGAGTTCAGAAAAGATTTACCAGGATGTTGTCAGCAATGGAAGGTTATAGTTACAAAGAGAGGCTGGGACTTTTTTTGCTGGAAAATAGGAATTGGGGGGTGTGTGACTTTTATAATATCATGAGAGGCATAGATAAGGTGAATAGCAAGGGTCTTTGCTGTATGGTGGAGCAGTTCAAAACCAGGGGGCATATTTTTAAGATGAAAGGAAAAGCATTTAAAAATGACATGGGTGCAACCTTTTTACACAGAGTGGTTCATAAGTGGAATGAACTGCCAGAGGAGCTGATGGATGTGGGCACAGTTACAACATTTGGATAAGTAGATGAATAGCGGAGGTGTGGAGTGATATAGGCCAAATGCCAGCAGGTAGGATTAGTTTGGCTTGGGAACATGCTTGGGTCTGTTTCCATGCTGTATGACTCTAGAATATTCTAAATCGTGAGCACCACATTAAAGGAATTAGTGTGGCATTATCTCACTTGAATATTCAAATTGATCATTTCATGGTCTTTAGGATGAAATTTTATACTCCTACCAAACATCAGTGTAAAAGAAAAGGGTTTGCATTACTGTAGTGTTTTTAATAAGCTCGGGATATCCCATAGCATGTCGCAGGCATTAAAATGAAGTCATTGTGGTAATTGGAAATTTTCTGGAGGCTACCTCACTGCACAAATACGCAATGGATCATTATCCCAATCATGAGGCACTGGAAATAAATGCTGACCCAGCCAGTGACACACACATCCTAGACTGAATAAAGGTCTTTTAAACGTAGATGAACTTTTATGTCAACAAAGTAGCCAAGTCATGCATGGGGAGATACCACAGTGGTAGCATTAATTGAGAGGTTGAACATTGATTGGGATACTTGAAAAAGGGTTACACAAAATCTCCATGCCCTTTGAAGCTATTGCTGTCCAAAAATACAATTTAACCGAATCAAGTCTTTGCCACTAATATCTTACCATATCTCTTTCAGATTGACCTCACAGGCCTATCGCCAGAGGAAAGATGGAGGTGAGTATGTGTTCAATTAAATGGGAAGTAAAGGCAATGGGGAGGGCGCAAAGCAGATCTGCAAGGAACTAGAACTGAGAGTTCTACAACTATGATGAGAGTCTGAATGGGGCAGGGGCTCATTTCTTGAGATATAAGACGACTTGAGGTGGTGAACTCGTCTCTAACAATCCATTGTTAGGATTTTGCTTGGTACATTGGTAAAATGTTTTCACTTTATAAAGAGTTAAGATAATTACAAAAATTCCACCATGGGGTATTTTTTGAATGTCAAGGTACAGTTTCACAAATACTAGTGGCAATCCGAAATCTCTCAGGCAGTTCAATAAATCTACAACGATAGATGAATTTCAGTAATAGTGATGAAGTACCTATTGGATTGTTTATTTTTTGTATTAATAAAAACCCATCAGCTTACTTTTTCTCCCTTTTAAGGATGGAAATCTGCCATCCTTCCTGGGTCTGGGCTTAATGTGACATTAGACCTCCAGCAAGGTGCTTAGCTTTTATCTGACTTCTGAAATAGCTGAAAAAGGCCCTCATTTATATTTCAAGAAGCTGACTGACCACTGCTTCCTCAAGGCCATGTAATGACAATAAATCTAGCCAGCAATGACCCCACACTGAACAAAAAGAAATGCAGTAAGTTAGCATTTTAGAAACTAGCTTGTAATTTTGACTCCCAAAAAAAAAGGTAATGGCTGTTGTCAAGGTGGGAAACCCTTTCATGGCCTTAGTGAACATTGTCATTCTGTTTGACTGTAGGACATTGTGTCCTAGTACAGTGGTATGCCTGCTCAATATTTACTCGAAATGCCCAAGTCCACACAAGTCCAAGCACACTGCCTCGCCCTTTTTCCCCAGCTAAGACACACTGACTCAGCACACACCTTCGGGGTTCTTGGGACCAGTGATTCCACATTGTTTAACCCACTCAACCTAAATGTTTGTAATACTATAGTTTGTTATGGAGCCTACCTTGTGATCAAAGTGAAACCAATTTTTCCCTCCTTTTTCAAGGTGTGTTATGCTATTACTTGATAATAACATACTCTTACATGAGAGTCTTTACAGGAAGTGAGAGAATTGCTACAAAGAGCAAACACAGGTTTTCGAAATTGTGTATTCATACTGGGGAAGATATGGTTTTACTTAAAGTGAATTAAGTTAATTTTTGCAAAAGCCTTTTTGATGCAACCTTAATTGCATTTTAAATAGAACAGTTGTTCAAAAAAAGTTTTCTTGAGGTCTCGATGTTCAGCACCCTGATCTCTGGCCTTCTGGCCATTTAATACGTAAATTCCAAGTTTTAATCCTCAACCAATTTAACTAAATCAGTTAATGTAGCCACTTATTTCATTGCTATTATGTGATATTGCTGTATGGAAGTGAATCCCCATACTTCCTACATCATAAACTTTTATTGGTATTGGGAATCAGAGGTTAGGCAGGAATGTGGGGTTGAGGTCACAATCAGATCAGTCATGGTCTTATTCAATGTTAGAGCAAACTAGCGGGGCCACTTGCCTACTCACACTGATAATTCATATGTTTGTATATATGTGCAGCTCTAATTGCCATAATATGAAGAGGATGTAGTCACACTTGAGAGATGCAGAAAAAGATTTTCAAGGATGATAGCCAATGCTGTGGAGCTAGAGAAGTACAGCAGGCCAGGCAGCATCAGAGGAGCAGGAAAGTTGACATTTCGGGTCGGGACCCTTCAGAAATGGGGAGGGCAAGGGAGCTGGGAAGTAAATAGAGAGAGGAGGGGTGGGGCTGGGGAAGGTAGGTGGGATGGTGATAGGTGAATGATACGCTGGATGTGGAGGTTGATGGGTTGATATGTGAGGACAAGGGGGATGACGTCTTTATTTTTGTTGCGGGAAGGGGGTTTAAGAACAGAAGTGCGGGAAATGCAAGAGATGCATTTTTGATCTCCGGAGGGGATAAGTTGCCGTCCCCTCACATCACCCCGTCAACCTCCGCATCCAGCGTATCATTCTCTGCTATTTCCACCATCTACAATCTGACCCCATCCTCCCCAGCCCGGTCTGTCTCTTGTTGGGATCGTTCACTCTGCAACGCCCTCATCTACTTCACACACCCCATGAACCCCACCACATCTGGCACCTTTCCTTGCAACTTCAGGAAGTGCTACACCTGCCCTGACCCGAAACGTCAATTTTCCTGTTTCTCTGATGGTGCCTGGCCTGCTGTGTTCCTCCAGCTTCACACTGTGTTGTCTCTGACTCCAGTATCTGTGGTTCTTGCTTTCTCTGATAGCCAATGCTGCTAGGTTTTAGTTGTTAGAAAAGGATGAAGAGACTGGGTTGCTTCCTGTTGAATATGGAAGGCTGCAGCAAGAGGGTGATCTATTATCTTATCATAATTAGATCATGATTAACTATTTATTCATTTAAATACAATCATTTAATTTTAAATTACTTTGACGGGTAGGCACAAAGAATGTTCTCACACATGGGAAGAGCAATCCCAAAGGCCATCAGTAGTATGCAACTTCTAAAACCTTTGTATGGCCACCACAGCACCCCTGTCACTTCCTACAGGAACTCTCATCTTTGCTGTGATTTATTTTTGCTTATAGTTGTCATAACATTTTACTTCTATCTGAACAAAGGGAGAATAATCAGCTCCACTAGACTATACGGTTGACTCTATAATCTTCTGACATAACTATGTTAAGGCTCAACGTGTTAACCTATGTGGAAGAGCTGCTCTACCTAAAATTCAAAATAACTTCTTTACCCAGGATATGTTGAGAATGCGTAACTGGCAGCCATAGGGAGTGGTTGAGGCAAAAGCTTAATGTATTTAAGACACTATAGATAAGCTGCTGATGAGGGAAGAACAGGACTTTAAGCTGACAGTTAAATGAGTTGGGAGAAGACTCATAGGGAGCATAAATGCTAACTTGTGCAGTTTGGACTGAAACTGGCCTGTAATTTTTTTTTGTTTGTTACATGTAATGCTATGTAATTCTAGCAATTATGACTCTTCAATAAGTATTTAATTCATTGCAAAGTTTTATTTCCTGTCTTGGAATGTGGGCGTCAATAGCAAGGCCAGCATTTGTTGCTCATCCTGAAATGCCCTGGAGAAGGTTCACGGTGAGCTGCCTTCTTAAGCAGCTGCAGTCCCTGAGATGTGGGACAAGCTTTACATTGCAGATTTGTCAATTAATTAAATTTGGATTCTAACCTGTGCTGTGGTGGGGTTTGAACTTATGACTCTGGATCACAAGCCTAATGACATTACCACTGCGCTGGCATCTTTCAAGTGCCTTGGGGCAACCTGCGGCAATGAAAATGGGAAAAAAAACTCTTGCATTGATGCCAGACTGTTCGAGCATTGGTGTATCCTAATTGTTACTTCCTACTTATTGCAGGGTGGAACATGCACGGATGCATGCCAAGCACCGGGGGCACGAGGCAATGCATGCAGAGATGGTGCTCATTCTCATTGTTACCCTGGTGGTTGCACAGATTCTTCTGGTCCAGTGGAAGCAGAGACATGCCAAGTCCTACAACGTAAGGGTGTATTTATTTCATACAAGGCAGCATTCAAAGATAGTGGCAGGTCAGACGATTGTATAGAGCATTAAGAAATGCTGAGAATGGCTAAGTGTATGTGAGAAAGCTAGCTAGAAATATAATAACGATAAATAGCAAAAGTTTCTACCTGTATTTTTTAAAAGAATGTGAATGTTGATGCTGTAGAGTAAGGAAGGGAAGTTAATTGTAGATAGATAAATTTTTCTTAAGCCAGGATATTATGGGATATGAAAAAGATAGGCATATGGAGCTAGAACAAAGAAGAAAAAAATTACAGCTCAGCAACAGGCCCTTTGGCCCTCCAAGCCTGCACTGACATACTGCCCATCACAACTAAAACCCCCTACTGTTCCAGGGACCGTATGCCTCTATTCCCATCCTATTCATGTATTTATCAAGATGCCCTTTAAAAGCCACTGTCGTATCTGCTTCCACCTCCCCTGGTAGTGAATTCCAGGCAACCACCACCCTTTGTGTAAAAAAAAAAAAACTTGCCTTGTACACCACCTTTAAACTTTGCCCTTCGCACTTTAAACCTATGCCCCTCGTAACTGACACTTCCACCATGGGGGGAAAGCTTGTGACTGTCCACTGTGAGCATGCCCTTCATAATCTTGTAGACCTCTATCAGGTCGCCCCGCAACCTCTGTTGCTTCCAGTGAGAACAAGCCAAGTTTCTCCAACCTCTCCTCATGGCTAATGTCCCCCCATACCAGGCAACATCCTGATAAATCTTTTCTGTACCCATAGGCCACAGATCAGCCGTTGAGTGACAGACAAGCTAGAGAGGCTGAATGACGTACTCTTGTTCCTATGTTCCACTGAAATAGGTGAAATGAGTAAATATTTTTCTTCTGACTTCGCTCTTGATCCAAAAAAATTCCGGTAATAGCTGTGAATCAGGAGACATAAGTGAGAGGGAAGCAGCGCTTAGCAAGCTGAATAAGCTGCAAGCTTACAAGTCGCATGGGTCCAGATGGACCTTCATCCTAGGGCCTTAACAGGAGTTGCGATTAAGATGGTATGTGTGTTGCTATTAATTTTCCAAACTTACTTTGTTTCTGAATTACTTCCATGAAATTAGAAAATGGCATGTATAAATTCTCTGTTCGAGGATGTAGTGAAGCAGAAAACAGAAAAGTATAGACTTGATACCTTTGCGAGAGGATGTTAATTGATCATTTGGGAGTTTATAACAGGGCATTTAGAAAATTCCAGGTGATTGGTGAGAGTTGTCATGGCTTTGAACAAGGAAAATTGTGTTTAACCAATTTTATGGAGCTCTTTGAAGGACTAACATATGCTATGGATAGCAAGGAACCGTAGTTGCACTGTGCTTGGATTCCCAGAAGGCATTTGTAAAGGTGCTGCAAAAGTAGCAAAGTAGAAGCTCATGGTATAGGGAGTAACGGTAGCATGGATAGAAGTACGGCTGGCTGGCAAAGGTGTGATAGCCAATTTGCCAATAACCCAAAGGCAGGTGAAGAAGATGTAAAGAAATTGCAGATGGATATAGGTAGGTTGAATGAGTGGGCAGAAATCTGGCAGGTGATGTATAGTGTGGGAAGGCATGCTTCACTTGTTCAAGCATTCGAGATATTTTGCCTTTCCAGGGTTTTCTGCGGTAGGCTGGGCACTTGACAGGACCAAAAGAGAGAGCTTTAGATACGTTCATGATACTGTGATATTCAGTGAGAAATTATCAGATTAGGGTGATCATTATCCCACAGGATGTGAACAAATTTCTTGGGCCCAGTTTACAAGGTTGCTTCTAATAAGACCAGTCTTCTTAAGTGTGGAACTGTAGAATTGTGAGTGTACATGTTGAACAATGAATATAAGTTATTGGGGTAGATGGGAATGTGGAATTCAAAACACGAACAGTTCAGCTGTAATGTTATTGAATGACAGAGTTAGAGTTTGTTTACAGCATACCTTTAAGAAAGATGCTTATGATATTATATTCCAGCATAGCATGTGATCTGAAGGGTGGAAGGTCTCAGGCTCCATCTTAACTGGGAGCCACTTGAGTATGATGTGAATGGCTTAATATTAAATTTTATATAATGGCTTAATCTAAATAGTAATATTCATACATATTGTGAGTTATGATAAATGTCTGTTGAAGCTTTCAATACCACATTAGCCACGTCCAATTCTTATGTTATGGGAGCTAACGCAAACATTTCCATGTCAGGAACGGATATCCTGCTGGAGGAAAAGCCTGCACCATGGTGGCAGTTCACTAACTCTGACATAGCACCACAGACTCAAAGAGCCAAATGGCCTGCTTCAGTCCTTACTGAATGAATAATCCGGAGGACAAGAGATCAAACCCCACCATAGGTAGTACGAGAGGTTAGATTTTAAGAAACTGTTCTCTTATCTTGTGGGAATGGGCATACAAAAGACTGGAAGCTGAGCTTCAGTCATATGAAGCTGTGTTCAGACTCCATCTAGAATAACTGCACCATGTTGGGCCCAGGCCTTTGGGTGATGTATTGACCATGGAGTGGATGTATCGCAATTCACCAGAATATTGCTACATTCATAATAAGGGAGGTAAATTGTGAAAACAGATTGCACAGTTGAGACTTGTACTCCCTTGAAGATTAAGTAGTCATCTAATTGAAACTTTCAAAAGATTTGGTAGGATAGATGGAGAAAAACTCTTTTCTCTGCATATTGGTACTAAGGGGTGCAGTTAATGTACAGATTAGCTATGATCTAATTGGATAGTGGGACGGACCCTGAACTGGATGTCCTGCAGTAAAAGTGACCAATTAATCCTCTTTAGAAGAAAAGTTACTGTCTGTACCGGGTCTGCAAGTCATGTGCCTCCAGCCTCAGGCCAATAATAACTTAAATTTTTAAAATAATTCTTTCACTGGATGTAGGTGTCACTGGTTAGAACAGCATTTACTTGAGAAGGTAATGGTGGGCAACCACCTTGAGGCACTGCAGTCTGTGGTGTAGATAGGCCCATGGTGCTGGTAAGAAGGGAATTTGACCCAGTGACACTGAAGTAATGGTGATAATTGTCCTCGGAAGTGCCCTAGCAAACCAACCAAAGAATGGCTAATAAATGATATATATGTTAGTCATGTCTAAATAACAGAGAAGTATATATATAAAAGCCTAGAGAAGTGTGTGGTGGAGGATGGGCTGCACCTTGTTACTGGAAATATTTGCATAACAAATGTAGAATCCTTCCAAGGTCTTACAAATATGCTCAAAGCTGCTGACATCTTTCTCGCCTCGAGCTGTAAGATGAGGTGTACTGTTAATAGGTCCCAATAGGGTGATTGTGTCAAGGCACAAAATCGGCAACCAAGGCTCAGGGGATAATTGTGGAGAGGCGGAAAGCGGGATCCAAATGTTTGCTTTTACTGTTGTGAGAATGGTGATGTAGTTCTCCCGGTCCCATGTCCTTCTGAATCTTTCAGACTTATCGGTTGACCGTACTGGGTTTTTTTCTTGCAGCACCAACAGCTTAGGTTTTTATAGCATCTTTAGTGTAACAAAATGTTCCAAGGTGTTTCACAGGTGCATTCAAAAACAAAGTGTGACACCATATGACATGAGATATTAGGGCAAAAGCTTGCTCAAAGAGATTGGTTTGAAGCTTCATCTTGAAATAATAAAGTGAGCTGGAGAGCTGTAAGGAAGAAATTCCAGAACTTAGAGCCCTAGCAGCTGGAGGCATGGTCCTCAATGGTGGATCAAATTTGACTGGTATGTGTTAGTGGCAGAATTAGAATGCAGATATCTCAGCAGGATTGTGAGGTTAGCAAAGATTGTGGAGAGAGGATGCAACAAGCTCACGTAGGAATTAGAAAACAAGGGTGGCAATGCTCTGCATCTTAATGCAATCTTTATTCTAGATCTTGTCAAGTAGTTAAAGTATTACTGTCTCCTGTATAAATAATTGCAAGTTCAGTTCTCTGGAACTGGAACTTCCTGTTAAGCTTTGCAGTGTTCTGTTTAGTTGCTCCTTCACCGCGAGGCAAAAACACAGATATGAGATAATTGACAATAGAGTCAGCAAATGTGAACGAGGGTTTACTTTTCTGCCAAAAGTTTTGTGACGTGGAACTGCTGCCTGAAGGGTCAGTGGAATCTGATCTGATAGGAACCTTCATAAAGAAATTGGTTAAGTATTTGAAGGTAGCAAAATGGTAAGGTTATGGGTAAAGAGCAGGGGAATCGATCTGATTGGATAGGGCTTTCAAGGACAAACACAATTGGCTGAGTGTTGCTGAAAAGACACATGTGTCACTTAAGCACTTCATCTTACATTCATTAGGAAAATGTAAGAATACCAAATTTCAAACTGTTATGACAGTTTATCGCACAGGAGAAAATGACACTGGTTGGCAACTGACTGGCCGAGGCATTGCTATGGAAAAAGTAGTAGGCAACCTCAGTCAAATATGACATTCTTGTGTTTGGCCTGAAGAGCTTAAGGCAATGTGTTATGCTTTACAACAAAATTTAAGTTCTATATTACCAAATGGGCTGAATGACCTCCTGTGCTGCCAGATTCCAAGTGAAGTGCATTTTGGAAAAAAGAATACAGGCATGGACTGTTTTCTAAACGGTGAGAAAATTCGCAAATCAGAAGTACAAAGGGATCTGGGAGTGTTGGTCCAGGATTCTCTAAAGGTTAACTTGCAGGTAGAGTCTGTGATTAAGAAAGCGAATGTAATGTTGTCGTTTATCTCGAGCGGGTTGGAATATAAAAGCAGCGATGTGCTTCTGAGGCTTTATAAGGCTCTAGTTAGGCCCCATTTAGAATACTGTGTCCAATTTTGGGCCCCACACCTCAGGAAGGACATACTAGCCCTGGAGTGTGTCCAGGGGAGATTCACATGGATGATCCCTGAAATGGTAGGTTTAATGAACGGCTGAGGATCCTTGGATTGTATTCATTAGAGTTTAGAAAGTCGAGGGGAGATCTAATAGAAACTTAGAAGATAACATATGGCTTAGAAAGGATGGACGCTGGGAAATTGTTTCCGTTAGGCGGGGAGACTAGGACCCGTGGGCACAGCCTTAGAATTAGAGGGGGTAAATTTAGAACGGAAATGAGGAGACGTTTCTTCAGCCAGAGAGTGGTGGGCCTGTGAAATTCAGTGCCACAGAGCGCAGTGGAGGCAGGGACGTTAAATGTCTTCAAGGCAGAGATTGATAAATCCTTGATTCACAAGGAATCACGGGCTATGGGGAGAGTGCAGGGAAGTGGAGTTGAAATGCCCATCAGCTATGATTAAATGGCGGAGTAGACTCGATGGGCCGAATGGCCTTCCTACCGCTTCTATGTCTTACAGTCTTATGGAAGTGTGCCTTATTGCCATGTGATCTTGTCTCGCCTTGAAATGCTCTTCTTCAAGAGGTAGAATCTTTAATCGCATGTCAAATAGGCACAATTATGCCTGTAGTTATTATGTTAATGTAAACCAGCGAATAACAAATTCAGATCATTTGCTGATGAATGAATTGAAATTCTTTCACAACAAGAGGGGGTTTAATAAATTACAGGAGTCCTTTGAGTGCAGCAAAGATGTTAGAAATAAGTAGAATTCCATACTAGGAGAAGCTTTGGATGCTTGTTCCAATAATCTCTTGTTGCGGCGCTGAGGTTTTACCTCCAGGACATAGCCCATGCTAATGAGATGAAAGTCTCAACATTGTGTGTCTCCAATCACAAGGGTTCCTTGTGGCTCTCTCACACACACGTGCATTGAGTGTGAGTACTACGTTAAACATGTCTTTTGTTCTCATGCAGCTTGTGACACTGTTCCAGATGTGGGTTGTGCCTCTGTATTTCACAGCTAAACTGCACTGGTGGAGGTTCCTAGTGATCTGGGTGCTGTTCTCATTAATTACAGCCTTTGTTACTTTCCGGGCAACGCGGAAACCACTGGAGGGAACAACGCCCAGGTAATGTACTGTGTGATTGAGGTAAATTTGTGGGGGAATTGTATCCCATTTGATCATTCCCATCTTGTTCATAAATGCCAATTCCCTAGCTACCATCAGTTCTAAAGTTGTCACTGGGCCTGAAAAGTTAACTCTGATTTCTCTGCACAGATACTGCCAGACCTGCTTTCAGCATGTTTCTAGCAATTTCAGTTTTAGTTTCTGATTTCCAGCATCTGCTATTCTTTCGGTTTTTGATTTCCATATTTGACCATTTGTTCTGTTTCAGTTGTCAATAATGATCTGGAGTCCTCCATGTACACACTTATGGCCAACATTCCTTGTTCTTGTTGGAGGGTCAGAGCTGTGGGGGAATTGCCCTGTTAGACGATCAGTGCATTGGGAGTGTCACCCTATCAGTGGGTTAGGGGACTGTCATCAGAGTTTTTTTGGATACAATGTTATATGGATCCCATTGTCCTTGGGGGTCACTGTTCTTTGGTATGCTGATGTCGTGAAATGTTGCAGGAACGCAATTCATTCTTTTTGGGCACCCAATCTAAATGAGCAATCTGGCGCAGTACTGACAGAATACTTCCTGACATCGCTTGTAAACTTGCTTCTTGATGCTTCTCTTTGCCAGCTCACAGCTTCCACTCCCTGAAGATCCTGTCCAATATCAACTTCTCATTTGTTGTCAATCAGTTGCTCCAAATTGTGCCACTGTCATTATATAAGGCATCTCATCCTCTTGCAAAGTTATTGTTCACAAAATGAAGTGAAAATCTCTTTCTAGTAGTTGATTATTATCACTGAATTGATCCAATGCTAGTTTATAGTGGTAAGAGTAAATAACTTGTCCACCTTCAGGAGGAGAGGAAATTTAATTCTGTTAAATAATTAAATTTGCAATAGAAAGCTCATATCAGTAATTGTGACTATGAAACTCATCGATTGTCGTTAAAACCCAACTGATTCACTAATGTCCTTTAGGGAAGGAAACTGCCTGTATGTGTCTCCAGAGTCACAGCAGTTTTGATTCTTAAACGCCCTTTGGCAATTAGGGATGTACAATAAAATCTCACTTGGCCAGCAGCACCCTTTTCCTGTGAATGAACATTTAAATAAAAACAGGCTGTTTGGGTGAACCAGCCTGTGCTGGCTTTTACACTTCACATGAGCCTCCTCTTACTTTACTTTCAGTGTTGAGGAGAAAACAGTTAATAAATGCAGTTTTATTGTCGAGCCCACTAATAAATTGAGATAGTCCAACTTATTTTGCGTAAGAGTTTTTACATCCTCTGCAGTTTTACAGGACTTCAGACACTTCTTAAAAATTTGTTCAAGGGATATGAGCTTTTCTGCTAATGCCCATATTTCTTGCCATTTCTAATTGACCTTGAAGGTGGTGATGAACTGCCTTCTTGAACAGCTGCAGTCTATGGTATAGGAACTCCCACAATGTTGTTATGGAGCTCCAGAATGACAGTGAAGAAATGGCCATTATATTTCCGATTCTGGATGGTATATAAAACCAGAAAATACCAGACAAAATCAGGTCTGGCAGCATCTGTTAATGAGAAAAAGAGTTAATGTTTCGAGTTTGTTAGGAGTTCAACAGAACCGAAGTCATACTTGGATGGGAACTTGCAGATGGTGGTGCTCCCATTCATCTGTTTCCGGTGCCCTTCTCGGTGCTAGGGGTCACTGATTTGGAAGGTATGTGTTGTAGATTATACACACTGCTACCTTTGTGCATCACTGGTGACAGGAGTGAATTTTGACATTGAAGGGAGGCTACCGCTATCACTAGTTTGCTCTGAATGGTGACCAGATTCTTGATTGTTATTGGAGCTGCACTCATTCATGCTAGTGGCAGGTATTCCATCACAATCTTTATTAATGCTTAGTAAATGGTGGACAGGCTACAGGAAGACAGAGGTGTGTTTCAAGCTACAGTATTCCTGGCCTTCTTGGCCTATTCCTGTTTATGTAGCCACAATATTCATGACTTGTTCAGCTTCTAGTCAGTAGTGAACACTAAGATGATGATAGTCATTGTCTCTTTCTTTTCGGTTGTTCCAGGCTGGTTTATAAATGGTTTCTCCTACTCTACAAATTGAGCTATGCCAGTGGGATCGTGGGCTATGCTGGAGTAATGTTTACCCTCTTTGGCATAAACTTATTATTTAGGTAAGGATTTTGACATTCAACTTCCTCTAATTAAAGCGTGAAGGGACAGAACTTGATTGGTGAATATGTGAATCAGAATCATTCTTTTGTCAAAAGCAGCAATGTAAGTTTGAGGGAATTGAACACTTCACAGCAGCAAAATGTAGTATAAAGGAAAAGTTGCAGAAAGTCTGCACAGTAACGTTATTGTGCCATATCCTGGAATTCCTTGCCAAAGTTAATTGTGAAATCACCATTGTCACAGTGACTGCAAAGCTTCAAAGACTTCCATCTTCACAGGAATCCTAGAATGAGAAGCAAATACTGGCCTTGCCACTGATGCCAAATTCATACACAAAGATTTATAAGAAACAAGCATTCCTGGGTTTATAAAGCTACTAGACATAGGAACAAAAGTAGGCTATTCAGCCCAATAAGTGTGCTCTGCCATTCACTGAGATCACGGTAGATCTGATAATCTTCAACTCAATTTTCCTGCCTTTTCCCCGTGATCCTTGATTCTTTTACTGATTTAAAAATCTGCCTACCTGAGCCTTGAATATACTTCAAGATGTAGCTTTGACAGCCCACAGATTCTCATGTCTTGTTAGTCGTTACCACATTGTGAAAGGTTAAGCTTGCCAGTATTGTAATGGCCTCTCGTGAAATATCCTTTTTTAGACCAAAACAGTCTGGGGAGTACTCGGTGTTAACTTGACTACTGATGGCATTATCGGGAAACCATAATCTGAGGTTGCTGTGGCTAGGAACAGCCAAGAAGCAAGGATAAATTGAAAATGGTAGCCTTGTTATTCTTTAGCCTGTCTTTTGTAGCAAACAGTTCAGGATATGGAATATTGAGGTGACAGGATACAAACTAAGTTCTCTTTCGAATGGAATGGTTTTCTGTTCTGCACTTTTTCAACAGATCATTGTGTTAAAAAGAGGTCTCTGGGAGTAGAATAGAGTGAAGACTGTGTTAGTGTTTGTTGTACAATTGGAAAGTGCAGAGAGCTGAAGAAAGAAAGGGCAAGGGACAGTAGACTGGGAACAAGGTCCATTGCTGTTTATTGCCACAGCCTATCAAACCATATGATAGAGTCGGGGAAGGGAATAGAACATAGAACATTACAGCACAGCACAGGCCCTTCGGCCTTCGATGTTGTGCCAACCTGTCATACCAATCTGAAGCCCATCTAACCTACACTATTCCATGTACATCCATATGCTTGTCCAATGACGACTTAAATGTACTTAAAGTTGGCGAACCTGCTACCGTTGCAGGCAAAGCATTCCATTCCCTTACTACTCTGAGTAAAGAAACTACCTCTGACATCTGTCCTATATCTTTCACCCCTCAATTTAAAGCTATGCCCCCTCGTGCTTGCCGTCACCATCCTAGGAAAAGGCTCTCCCTATCCACCCTATCTAACCCTCTGATTATTTTATATGTTTCAATTAAGTCACCTCTCAACCTTCTCTCTAATGAAAACAGCCTCAAGTCCTCCAGCCTTTCCTCGTAAGACCTTCCCTCCATACCAGGCAACATCCTAGTAAATCTCCTCTGCACCCTTTCCGTAGCTTCCACATCCTTCTTATAATGCGGTGACCAGAACTGTACGCAATACTCCAAGTGCGGCCACACCAGAGTTTTGTACAGCTGCAGCATAACCTCTTGGTTCTGGAACTCAATCCCTGTATTAATAAAAGCTAAAACACTATGCTTTCTTAACAACCCTGTCAACCTGGGTGGCAACTTTCAAGGATCTGTGTACATGTACACCAAGACCTCTCTGCTCATCTACACTACCAAGAATCTTACCATTAGCCCAGTACTTTGCATTCCAGTTACTCCAGCTAAGTGCATCACCTCACACTTGTCTACATTAAACTCCATTTGCCACCTCTCAGTCCAGCTCTGCAGCTTATTTATGTCTCTCTGTAACCTACAACATCCTTCGTCACTATCCACAACTCCACTGACCTTGGTGTCGTCTGCAAATTTACTAACACATCCTTCCACGCCCTCATCCACGTCATTTATAAAAATGACGAGCAGCAGTGGACCCCACACTGACCCTTGCGGTGTACCACTAGTAACTGGTCTCCAGGATGAATGTTTCCCATCAACCACCACCCTCTGTCTTCTTTCAGCAAGCCAATTTCCGATCCAACCTGCTATATTTCCCACAATTCCATTCCTCCGCATTTTGTACAATAGCCTGCTGTGGGGAACCTTATCGAACGCCTTGCTGAAATCCATGTACACCACATCAACCGGTTTACTCTCTTCTACCGGTTTGGTCACCTTCTCAAAGAACTCAATAAGGTTTGAGAGGCACGACCTTCCCTTCACAAAACCATGCTGACTATCCCTAATCAAATTATTCTTTTCTAGATGATTATACATCCTATCTCTTTTAACCTTTACCAACACTTTACCACAACTGAAATAAGGCTCACTGGTCTATAATTACCAGGATTGTCTCTACTCCCCTTCTTGAACAGGGGAACCACATTCGCTATCCTCCAGTCATTTGGCACTATTCCTGTAGACAACCGCTTCAACATGTTTACATCTTTCCTTAGCAAAAACCGCACACAGTAATTGAGATCTGCCCCCTGCCAATTCTGTGTATAACTGAAGATACTATCCTGACTTTTGTGTTCAATTTCTGTTTTAATAAAGGATAGCATCCTGTATTAGGCTTCTTGATTATCTTCTGTTCTTCAGTCTCCCCACGTGCCTGAAGTCCATCATTCCTGGAACCATTCTCATGAATCTGTTCTGTTGACCCACTAAAGCTTTCCTATCTTTCTTAAAGTGTTGCACCCAGAAATGGACACAATACTTCAGTCGAGGGTGAAAGTGTTGTATAAAGGTTCACCTCGACTTCCTTATTTTTCTACACAGCACTCTGTTAACTGTTTTCTGTCCACAGATGCTGCCAGAGCTGCTGTGTTTCTCCAACAATTTTCT